>NC_052536.1:5377500-5677500 GCF_016699485.2 Gallus gallus
GTATACCGGGTCCTTTTTCATTAAAGCTGGTAACTCCTGCAATCAGCGGGCAAGCCTGGTTGTCCATAGTGGTGCTTTAAGCACGGTATCCTGGATCTGTGATACAGAAATGAGATCACAGAGGTGATCTCCTACATTACATCTTGTGATTCTTCTGGCCAGAAAAGCCACCAACACTATTGGTCAGTAAGCACTTTCCTGTGTTTGTGTGTTCATCATATATTCCGTTTCTTAAAGTCTCTCTGTTCTTTTGCAAAGATTTACTAAATGTAAAACATTCCAGTGAGCTTATAAGGTTGATAATTTAATAGACAAATATTCTCAGGTAAGAAGGACCATACAGGGAAACTCAATCTTTATTTTAGTCTCAAATATAGAGAAGTTTATCAATTAGTACAAAATAGCTACTGTGACAATAATGACTGTATAATAATTAATATTCTAATGCAACCCCCAAAATTTATTCTAACTTAGGAAACAGAGTGTCACAGCTTTTGAAAACCCATAGAAGTGTTTCTCCTGAGTTCACTGGATTGATTACTGCTGTTATTGTTAGCTGTCGGAGGACACCATTAATTACTTGAGTTGGATTGGATTACGTGGTTTGCTGGGAAAGACAACCTTATTAGAAAGGCCAGTAATTTATACTACTTCAAAAATTCTTTTGTCCAGCACAGAAATTACCTGCTTTTTGTCTTTTATGTCTCTATGAAACAGAGATTTAGAAAGTAGGGCAGCAGATTCTGATGAGACATTTGTCCAGATAATGCGGCCAGTTGCTGTTAGCTTATTAAGTAAGTTCTTACTCAAGGAAGCCAGTTATGAAGTTAAAGTACTGTTGAGCAAGAGAACACGTGTACATGCACAATAAACTAATTTAAGAACAGACATTCATATAAAAGGATTAACTTGCAGTTTAGCGTGCTGTCTTTTCATCTTATCATCGGTGTTATTACTGGTGTGCAGATATTTTAAATTGATCGCTTTATGATGTTGACTGAGCTCATTGTAGTCTGGTATTGAGATTAGACGTAGACTGTGGAAATGATAGCAAAGGATGAAAAAAATATTTTTTGTAATTACAGCAAACCAAACCATTTCATCTTCTTCCACTGCATATTTTGAAGTGAAAACCTCTTTGTTTTCTGTGTCTCTTGTCAAAAATACGAAGCTTTAATATGTCAGTGCCATCTATTCAAACAGAAAGAACCATTTAGATATATTCTTTTCTTTAGATCCTCATCTTTTTCCAGTGCTGTGGTTGTGCCCCCTGGCAAGTTTTAGATACATTCAAAATATTCAAATAAGAGTGTCTGATAAGGGTCTCCTAGTTGTTTTTTTTATTATTATTATTTATTTACGGGAAGGAATGTTTAAATGGTATGTAGAAGAAACAATTATGCAGGGAGTACAAAACGTATTCCTTACTAGTTTCTCTCCCCTCCCTCCAACCTATTTTCCTACTATGGGTCAGAACTTAACAGCTCTTGAGAGTGCCTGGCTGAATAGCAGCAGGCTACTAAATCTCAAATCAAGTGCTCTTCAAAGCACCTTACTTCTCTCAAGATGAAAACTTGAGGCAGGTTTTTCTGTCTGGCCTATTCATCAAGTATAGTCGACTGCATTGTTGACATTTCTAAACACTAAAGGGATTTTAAAGATCTTATTGCTCTAAAGAGTCTTACTTGTAGTAGGGAATAAAGAAGTAAAATGAAAAAAATACTGACACATGAAGAGTGCAAAACTGAGTAACCGCTAGGAACATCTGAAAGCAAATAACTATAATTTGACATATAGTTTCTGTACAAAACACATCTTTGATGTAGGAATTTGCTCAGATGTTCAGCCCTACCCCCAACTTCCAGATAAATAGTGATGTTTGTTTTAATCTCTTTTACTTACAGAAGGCTGGCATTTAACAAGATATCAATTTCTATCATTCACATTTAATACACTTGTTTGAGATTACACTGGGTGCTACAGTCCTGTATAGAGTCATTTCACAAGCAATTAGTGTGACCTGTCTTTTAACCTTCACCGGCCACTTCTCATTCTGGGCTCAAACTTCCCCTAGTGGGTCGGTCTACCAAAGAGTAGTCAACATGACCACTGGATCACCAGTGCAGTTTTCATGGGTTTTCTATAAGGAGTATCAATCACTGAGTGAAAATATGCCATGGGCTGTTTTCATGTCAAAGTGGGTTGATCCAACACTGTGGATATTAAATTACACTTCAGTGGCTTTTGAAGTCTAAGGTTATTTGGTAGAAACATTATTAAAGGGCTTCGTTAACTTGGGTTTTAAACTGAAGCCCTGGTAACTCACGACAAATTAGTATTGAAAATAGGAGGTATCAAAATATGAGTGCTATAGTTTCTTCTGCCTCACCTGGGAGTTACAGGAATTGAGCACCCTTCCGGTATCACTGCCAGGTTTTAGTGTGAGCAGACAATGATAGCAGATTTGCTTTTCTTTCTACTGGCCTGGTTTTTGCTTTGCTGTGGAGCATCTGACAGCCGAATTTACCGCCACACAGCTGAAGTTTCCAGCTTGTGAAAAGCTGCAAACATAAACAAACTGGTCATCTGCTGGGCAGCCCAGGCTCCTAAATGCAGAGGATTTCGTGAAACAGAAATACATTTATCTGCGTAAGTAACGTGTACTTTTAAAGCAGGGATTAGTAATAAGTTTGCACTTACATCACACTTTTTCATCTCTAGCTCTGTTTTAAAGTGATTAAATAATCCCTGTTTTTCTTCACATGCTATTCCTGCCAGGCTGACTGAGAAAATACTTGTAGCAAAGAACTTGTCTACGCATGAAAAGCAAAATAAAATAAAAAAAGATTAAAAGCTCTAGAAAATTAGTCTGCTTCTAAAAGCTATTAAATTGTTCCTATCCCTGAAGCTTTACAAATGTGCTAATTGCTGTGTTCTGGTCGTGTAATATGTTTGTGCACGGAGGTAGGGTGATCCCCTGTTCCCAAAGCACTGCCCTCTCAGGGAGGGCACAGGCTCTGGCCAGCTGCCTGCGATGAATCTTCCTCTGGGCAGCGCGTGCCTCACTTTGGAGAGCCCAGAAATGCTTTGCAGATGTGCTGTGCTGCCTAGCAATGGAAATTTTCTAATTCCAGCTGACCTAAAAAAGTAGATTGACTGCCGAGTGCTGGGCTGCTCGCAGTGTAAAGCAGCAATGACCCCCAGCTAGCATTCTCGTTTACCACCCCCCGTACGCTTCTTCCGAAGCAGAAACTTGCCAAACCTGTGGCACTGCTCTCTTTGAAACAGAGCCTTTCATAGCATATGTGTTTTACATTGTGTAGTGTAATGTAAAACTCTATGCTCACTCTGTCTGAGCATGAGCAGTACTGCTACGTTGGAGAGATTTTGTAGGCAGACACCTTGGCCATTGTGCCATTACCAGTAACAAATAGGCAGTCAGAAGCAAAGTGTGCATGTGCAGGTGTAGTTACACGTTCTGTTTGTGTTCCACACAGAGCTTCAGAAACTGATGTATTTTTAGGGGAGGAGGAGAACATGAGCATTGTTAATGTGCTCTGAATGTGCTCTGGAGCCTCCAAGCAGCTCCCTCCTACTGCTCTCCTTAGGAGATCACTTCATTAAATGCTGGATTTCATAGGATCTGTACAGACTGAAAATCGGATGGAAGCTTCTAGACAATGTGTATTGTCCAGAAATTTCAATTCAGAGTCCATTTGCATTCCTGTTATCAAAATTCCTTTTTGAGTTGGTAACTTGGGCATTGAGATTCACTTGTAATGTAGACTTGCTGGGGCAAGTTACGTGTCTCAGAGCACAACCCCTCTGCAGAGAGTTGAAATCTGGGCAATTTTACCAAGAGGCAAAACACTTGTTATCAGTTTATTTGTATTGTTCCACACCCTCAGATGAAAGGATAATCTTTAAATTGATGTGTTAATGAGTTTTCTGAAACACAGCAAAAATTTTGAGCAGAGAGAGAGAAGCTTGGTAGATAGCAGCGAACTTTAGCAGGTAGCTTTGGATGAGGACTCAAATATTTGGTTACTTTTCCAACTGGGCTGAACTTTTAGAGGTTGACAATGACATTGCAATATGTTGGGCTTCCACAGAACAGATGCTTCCATTTCTGAATGCTATTTCTCCCCTCTCTTCACTCACACAGCTTTTGTTTGCATACACAGTCTTGGTTGGGAAGCTTGAACACTTCTCAAGCATTTCAGCAGAGACCCAAGTTCTTGTAGAGCAGCTTTGCCAGCAGCTCTGGAATGTTTCCAGTGAGCCATCTGTGGTGTGATAGGAAATCCGTACTTCATGGCATGTTGCAATGTCATTCAAAGAAAGAGGAGTGGAGTCACAGCCTCAGTGAGAAGTTTCATGTAGTTGCAGGACTGAATTCCTCTCCTTAACTTCTTACTCTTCAAGCTAAGAATTTGGTTTTAGTCATCTGGCTTTCCTGCACAAGCAACAGAGATGGGCAAGCACTTGCAGGAATGATTCATCTCATAGTCAGTATATAATACAGGTTAGACTGAACAGCTGACTTGTAGACAGCTGCAATGAGGTTGAATGAATCCATCAGGGAAGAGAATGTGACATGAACATTAGCCTCCATCCGGACTATCCTGAGAGCCCAAGAATTATTCAGACTTGCATTACAGTCCCACAGTCCTCTTACATAAGCTCAGCAGGAGAGGTTGAGCAAAAAGAACAGATCTAAGGATCTGTGTTAGTCTGCTTGCTTTGAATATCTGCCATCAGATCCATGAAGTACTATTTGAATTTAGAACAGTATTTCTCCTCAGCTTTTAGACAATATACTCCAATCACAACTGTAACAGATCTAAATAACGCCTGCTATCTTTCCCTTTTTTCACTCCATCGGCCTTTTGTGACTTTCTTCTCCTATGCCTGTTCTCTTATACTTGGCTTTCTATGCAAGATATTTTTTCTGATAGAATACGTGGTCTTTTTTTTTTTTTTTCCATTTAGAAGAAGAAAAAAGCTTTGACATTAATACAATATTTATATATCATGATGTTTTTCATTCTGCCTGTATATTTTAGCTTTTACTTCTTCCTTTCTATCTACTTTGTATATTCAGACTGTAAATTCTTCAGGACAAAGGCAGTCTTTCAATATGTGCTTGAAAAGAGCATGGTAAATAAGTATTATGATAGTGTGCTAAGTCTGTAATTCTGATTGTATTTCCCTGAGTTTGGGATCAGAAAATTGGCTTAACATCTATAGTGCCTGGACTGCCTATAGCCTTCGGTGACTATTCCAGGCCCCTTTATGGCATGGGGAGCTTCTTCACCATGCAAAGACTGCGATTGTAATACAAAGTGTGGCTGTCCCTGGTAAGCCTGATTTAAAGTGCTCCATTGCCAAACTAAGGCTTGGCATTCTCAAGCATCAGAGAATGGAAATCTTGTGATAATTTTATCTTTCCCTTCAATTCCTTCACATGTAGCAAATCATCTTCAGCACATCTTAGAGTCTTTCTTTGGAATGACAGAGTCTCTTCAAACAGCTGTTGGTTGCTGGTGTTGTTGGTAAAGTATTGAGAAATGCTGCGCGTGTAAAAACCCAGCAGTGCCTGCTCATGCATTAACAGAAGTTCCTCAGCATCTGGAATCCCCTAGGGATTCACTTTACGCAAACACATACAGCACAGTATTTTATTGGTACAAATGATCTCTGAGGAATTTTCACTTTAAAGAAATCAAGTTTTAACTCCAGACATGGGACACATAGTCTTCTAGTTGGAGAACAGAAGCAGTGCCACGCAGCATATCCCAGCAAGTCAGCACAGCTTGTATGTCTGTACAGGGGGTACACTTGGAAGGCTGCACTGAAGAGGCACATACTGAGTGAGATTCAGCATTCTGAAACATAAAATGGCTTTTACAGAATACATCACAAGTGGAAGTGGTTTCGTTGTTCTTAATTTTAACAAGATACTTTTAAGTCTACTTAAATACTTTTTGTAGCACTGGAAACCTACAGAGCATCAGAGCAGAACATCACTGCCTTGAAAATAAACTGGAAGTCAGAATTACCCTTGTTTTATTTTGTGTTCTGTAGGTGATAGGAAGTAAGGCATTTTAATTGTGTTGGGATATATTAAGAGCTATTAGCTATATATAAAAATTATTTTCATATTAACAGTGTGTCCTTTAGCAAGCAGACAGGGATATGTAGGTACAAGTATATTTATCAGCTATTCTTACTGGAAGCTTTCTCTCATCACCTGATGTTAACAATAATTAATTTTGACAGTTCCGATTATGCTTCAACTTAAAAAAAGAAATAGGAAATGCATATGATAGGTGTGCTTATTTTAACATGGGTAGGTATTGTCATGATTAGTTATAAGTCAATCACAGTTACCTGAAAAGTAGAAAACTTTACAACGCTCTTTTAAAAAGTATTTTATCTTTATAATCAATTTAGAAAATATTTACATAATGGTGATTTTAAAATGGCAATGTAACATATGTGAATATCTGTAAACAAGGTGAGTTCTTGTCCACTATACAGAAATACAGCTACCTGCTGGTCTGTCTCTTCGTTTTATTGAAACACTGAGAAAAAATGTAATGTGAGATTCTTAATAAACTGGTTTTAACACAGTTTGCCTAAGGCCTAACTGCAGTTATGGGAGGATAGTTTGGCACCATCCTCGCCACAGGATAAAAGTGCACATGGATTGTGAGACGTGAGCAGTAGGCTATGTCTAGGACTATGCTGTGATTTCTGCCTGACCCAGGCCTAGGCTGGGCTGAGATGACTTGCAGTGAGAATTTGCAGCTTGCAAATGTGTCACTCAGACTGCATATAGTATTAAAATGTAAATCTTTTCACCATAATACACATGTCTGGTGTCTCTGGATTTGGAACTTGGCAAGGAAAGAAACCAAAACATAAAGCCACCTCCATGTCAAGCATTTGAACAAACTCTTCTTAATAGAAGAGATTTAATTTCATACCTGCACATCTTCTGTATTTAACCTCAAGACAGCAATTTGTTTTTGCCAAGAAGAACAGCTGGTTCCCATGATGGGCAGTGACCCGTGAGGAAGGCAGGAAACACAAAGTCTAGTGAGGCTAGTGCAGGTAACATGCTCAGCATGGGCAGCAGAGCAGCACAGGGCTGTGCATCCTCCACAGGCTCCCTCGTTCCCTAAAGTATGCATTCCTGGTTTGCATTTCCAGATGGAACGTCCTTCTCCCCAGCCTGCCCATGGTATCTTATTCTTTATCGAGGAATCTGTTTCCAGGCAGGTGACGGTGACAATCACTTGACAATTTGATTATTTTCAAGTAAGAAACTGAGTTCTTCCAAGAGGAAGTTTTATAAAGCTGCATTACCAACCTTCTGCAGCTTTCTCCTTAAACCTCATCTTTTTCATATCACCTACAAAAATTCCAGGTCTCTTCCTAGGCACCATGGTAACTGAAATAAATACTAACCAATATAAATGAGGCAGTTAAAAAAAGATATAAAAAGAAAGCATAACACATGGGGGCACATTATGGGCATCATAAGGACAAAGGGAAGTGATTGCAGATGAAACACTGTACCTCTGAGCATGCTTGTTTTCTCTTGAGGTGGCTTTACGGAATGGCCAGAGTTCTGCTTCAAAGAGAAGTGAGTAGGATATAAAGCTCCCTGACTAGAAGCCTACATCTTTCGCTTTCCCAGCATTCCTAAAATTCTTCTCCCCACCCTCCTTTTCCCCCTGAACCAAATCCCTTAGGCTTTGGTGACTTCAGTCTTCACAGAGTTGCAGCAAATGGAACTGGAAGGGATCTAGAGAGGTCATTAACCCAACTCCCTGCCCCAAGGCAGGACTGTAGCCATAGTAGACTAATAAGCAATTTTTTGGTCAGATATCCAAATAGAATTATGAAGATTTGTTTAAAGTTGCAATTTTAGAAGTCTGGGCTCAGTTGTTAGTTCATGTCAGTGTTAGCAGAATCACAAGGTTAGTTGCTTTGGTATATCTCAAGATTGATCTCCCACCTCTTTTTCTGATCAGGCTCAGTGATATTGCATCACTCATGTCATCATTGATTTGTCTGCTATAGAATTACACTTGTAATGCAGTGGTGGTTTTGGAGAGATATAAAGAAGAATTACTTGGTGTTTAATCTTTGCCTATATATATTTGGTTACTATATTATTACTAAATATTTTTATACTTTTAACCACTTAAAGAATTTCCAAGAACATTTGACTTTAGTTGTCCTCAATTAATGAACTATTGCTGTTTCTTTAATGTCTTGGACTTCAGTTATTTATGAGTATTTTAGCCAGTATAATAGTAATCTGTACCTCTCACAGACACATTTCCACAAAAACGAAAGGTAATTTGGTGAAACAATTATTGTTTCTACTACAGAGGTGCAATACGAGATTTCACTAGGACTAAAGGATTGCCCAGTGTCCCCTCTGGCCTGACACTTTACATCTTCTTATCTTCCTCTTCTACTTTTTTTTTCCACATTGAGAACAAATGAAGTCATTAGAAGTTTTCTTCAGGCCGAGAGGGAGGAGCAGAGGCAAAGTAAGGCAAAGTATGCAATAAGTTTTGTCTGAGCTGTTTTCCTTTCGTAAGGCATGCCCTGAAGCTGTGTGCTTAGCTGTGTTCTGTGTAATTGTGCCTATTACCGCAAAGCCCTCCTGACCTGCCCTGGGAGCAGCGGGAAGCGCATCATGCCCGTGTGCCGGTCACCGCTACATCTCCAACACGGAGCTCATGGTGTCATGCTGCAAGCTCAGGACTGCAGACACAGCCCTGGAGGAGGACAAAGTGGAGGGGCTGAGGCAAGGGCAGGTGGCCTGGGACCACAGCTTCAGGAATGGAGTGGACAAGGAGTGGAATATGAGCAGAAAGGAGTGAGAGAAAGGCAGGACTGGTAGAAATGGGTGGGTTGACAGCGGTCATTTCCAACCTTAATGATTCTATGATTCTGTGATTCTGTGAAATGTGAATGGAGGGGTTGGGAGCAGAAAGCTGAAAGTGGCTGGGGTGCAGGTAGCTGGGGGAGGAATGCTTTCTCATGAAAACCAGCTGCACAGTCAGAGGCCTGGGCACTGGCAGCTGGGACTGCCTCAGCGAGCAAAGCCAGTCATAGCAATGAGAGACTGAAAGGGAGCCTCTGAAATAACAGAGAAGACTGTCCACCAGGAAACACTTTGTCCGAAACTGGGACTTTAAATGTGGCTGTTTTTCTGTGGTCAGCAAATATCTGTGACAGTGTCTGCCCACTCTGTAATGCTGGTGCTCAGAAAGGATCACAGCCTATTCAAGCTCTCACTTACTGTGTGAGCACAGGTCCTGCAGTGCTGCCAAAACTACAGGGCTGCTGCTCATCCCTTGGATGCCTCTGTAATGCCATGTGATGCATTTCCAGTTTGTCTGAGTTCAGAGGCTTGTAATTTTCTTTTTTATGGTGTTAAAATATTTATTAGGATTAATATATTTTGAAGCTGCACAAAGAAAACATAAGGAATTGCATCCTGAGATGCCTAGTGGGGCTTTGTTCAGATACAGCATTTGTGTTCTGGGTTTCAGATCTTAGTGGCAGGATAGTAGTCAGCTGCTTTCAGAGGAACCTGGTGCTGTATACTGGTCAGAATACACTGATCTGAGGGCAAACATGGCATATGCAGCAAGGCACACTGCTGAAGATGTGGCCATTCAGTGCAGTACCTGACAATTGGGCCTGTAGAGAGGGCAAGGCCTGTGGTAAGGATAGTGCCATAATGAAGACAGTAGAAGGATATCTTGGAAAGTGTCTCATCTCATCCCACCGAGCTGATGGGTGACCATGTCATTTCAGCAGAGGGTTTGTGTTTCTGTGCTCCTGCTTGGTGTCTGCCACCCCACTTTCTGAAGCCTTGCCTTGGAGCTCCTGAAGAACTGCCGAGTGCTTGCAGTGCAGCTGAAGCTGTGTTTAATCATGGGAAGTGCTGTACGCTGCTAAGCATGACAATCAAGTCCTGAATGGCTCAGGTTATGTTCCTGAAATTAGTGGATACCCTTTGCAATGTTCTGTGTGCCTCAATTCCCTATCCATGACATGGAGGTGGCTTTGCTGCCTTATCTCACAGGAATATCAGGAAAATACCATCGCTGGCATTTGGGAAGCATTCAAGTGCTATATACTGACATGTGAAATGCCATTCTGTCTTTAGAACGGGTTCTGAAAGCATACAATAACTACATCAGAAAAAGCTCAGAGCAAACAATGACAAAAAAACAAAATTCTGAATAGCTGGTCCCTAAGTGAGCAGTGTGCATCCTCCTCGCTGAATTAGATGGGAGGAAAAGAGTATTATGTGTATATAACTAAATGCTGTATCATAGCACATTCAGCTGTAAAAGCTTGATTCAGTCTCACCACCCAATCTGAACAGTCTTCATTTTTGACTTTTCCCAACTGAGTCTTTGCAAATTTAGAAATGTTCTTCTGTTTTTTTCTTCTGCTTGTAATATGTTTTTAAGTACAAACAGAACATGGAGTAAGACGTTGTAAATATGTCAAAGGTGTTTTTTTTTTTCCTTATGACCAGCTTTTCAACTCCAGACCAGCATAGCAGGACTCAACAGTGATGCAAAAGTGGGACATGGTGGAGCACAGTCACTGTCCATGGCTGTACCTAATGTTAGGAACAACTGGGACCTGCAGGTGCAGGGTGCCCTGCCATCCTGAGTTAACGGGGTGATGCGCAAGAGCCCTGATACTGAGGCTTACAAGATCATTTTTTCCTATGAGACAAGTAGCAAAAGTATCAAATTAAGGGCAGCTGTGTGTTTCTGTGTTCTGACAAAAGCAAAAAAAAACAGCAGAAGTTGAGCATAAGCATGGTCTGCACTGCCTAGTAGAGCACTGAAGCCATTACTGTTGCCCTGCTCCCTTCAGAAAGCTGTGCAGTTCAGGCTCTCCTGCTAAATCTTTCAAGGAATACACTTCTTCCATGATACCGGTGTCATAAATTATTGCACAGTGTGGAAGATGCTCTGCAGCCTCAGCTGCTGGCATTCAGCACCACACTATCCAAAAGCCAGCCAGTAATTCACAAACCAAAGCCTCCATATTGCATTAATTTTCACCTAATGTTACCACAACTAACTCGTACTGTTATTTATCTCCAGTGTAAAGGAATCCTCAGGGAGAGAGTGGGAGTATTTTTGTCACAGCTGATCCATAAGGGTTATTGTGCAGGAGCTGTGTGCTTGTGGACAATCATAACCTGTGCCTTGGTTTCCTCATCAGCAAAATGGATGCCATGTTCCTGCAGCTCAGAAGGGACAGCAGAGCTTGTTTAGCATGTGTGATTGCCTTATGGAAATGCAGCTACTGTCACTGGTAGTTTTCACTGAACGCTGTCAGCAGAACATGAGGATGAAGCACTTAGCAGAGCAGTGTTGCGGTCAGGGTGATCCCTCTGTATCTTCTGTCCACTGCATCATTTATTTTCAAACTCTGCCACAAAGCATGCATAAGTGTGTGAAGTAAAGCTACGTGTATATTGTCATGACACAGAAATGAAAGCATATGCTGTAGTGTTTGTTTTTCAGGGAAAATTGTGAGGATGTGATTAAATACCTCGAGCAAATTTGGATTATGTTTAGAAAATTTTCCTGAAAAAAATTTATTCTGATTTACAGAACCCACTGTGTTGAAGCACACAATGAAAACGTACAAAGCTATTTCCAGGTCAGCCTAAAAGCATGCATGGATAAGATAAATTTTTGTGTGCATAAACATCAAACAATCAGGAAAAAGTGCATTTTGAAATATGCTATGGAAAATGAATTCTGCTGCAATTACTCTTTTCTTTTTTCTCCCCGTTTTCCCTCTCTCTTTCTTCTCTCCCTCCTGAAAACCTCCTGCCACAGCGCCTGCACTTGCCTCCAGACTTGTCAGACACAGTGAGCCGCTCAAGCAAACAGGATCTGGCAGAATCCGCCAAACTGCTGAGCTCAGGATGTGGTGCTGTGGCCATCGGCAAGAAGCACCTGGACTTCTAGTGATTTCTACTTAGCAGTTCCACTCAGATTTGTATGACACTCTAATTATGAGTGTTAATGACTTATATAAATATTTTTCTTAATGATTTGACCCAGCAGTCTTTAAAAATACACATTATCATATGGTGCCTTATTTTTTTTGTCCTGGTTTCTTTGTACTAATTTGGGGCTGGATTGAATTTTGCTTTTGGTTAAAGCTTCTGTTATGTTGGTTTCTGCCATTGTTCTGCACTACAGGAAATGCACAGTGTTTTTATCCTTTCCTTCAAATATGAAAACAAATATTGCTCCTCCATTTCTATTTTTTTAACAATAAAAATAAAGGATTTTTTTCATAATGGAATTTGTATATACATGCCTTTAATATTTTGTATGACTAATAAGTTAAAAGTTGGACTGTTTCTTGAAATAAATAAATGAAAGTAAGCAATTTGTTATCACACGTTATTCCAGGATCTAACTGCACATTTATTGTTTTTAAAACCATTCTTTTTTGTAACTGAAATACTTTGAGGAAATTTCAGGAAATACTTTAGGTGTTTTATGTAATATGTAATAATAAATTTAAGTTTTATTCTGTTCTGCCAGGATCTGAGAATGGTTGGATTTTTTTATAGTAATATGTTATAGATAATTATTTTGCCTTTTGTGTATGTTGTATGTACTAAAATGCACTTGAATGGAATTCACTAAATGTAGAAAAAAGAATTGATTTCCTTATGTAGTTCAAAACAGTAAACCTGAACAATTGAAGTCAGCACTATGAAATTATGTCAACAGACATAATTCAAGATTGAAATTCAAGCCGACAGCTACATTAATGCTGGAATACCAGAAGAGTGCATTTGAGCTTGGGGAAGAGTATCACAACATGCTGGTCTAAAGCAGGCAGAGCACAGAAGTAATTTGGGTTCCTTTACCATCGTATATATACTGCTTGTGAACTTGCAGCTGTTTTGTATGCGTCTCTGTGTATGTACCATCAAACAAAAGAACGGTAGAGCAATGCTGACCTGTAAATTAAAGTGGTTTGCATTGTTTCTTCTGAGGCTGCCTTCCATTTTGAAAGGTAATGTATTCTTCTCCACTGAACTTGCAAGCCACCCAACTGTAAGATTGCATTACAGTTGCAGATTTTCGTCTTTCTAATAGTATATTACATGGCTGGAGTGAAATTGACTCTTCAGAGAACGTGTTAATATGATGCAGTAATGCTAACTTATTTTGATGGGTTGGGAACCAAGAGTTGGTTAAGTGACTTGCTTTTTTCTTATGCAGTCCAGGTTCTACTTTATTTTTTTCTTGACAACACCGTGTAAAACAAAGACATAGCTTTTAAAACTGTCTAACTAATATGATGAATGTCAATCACTTAAAAAACTCCACTGTAGCATAAACACATACTGTATACAGCTTTTATTCTGAATTAGAATAATTGAATCAATGACAGTGATTTGCCAGGATGTCAAATCTATCCATCATATCCTGTCACTACCAGTTTATTTTTTGTGATCAAAATCAAAAAGACTACTATTTTGTCATCAGCTATTTCATTAGTAGTAACAATCAGGTTTTCTCTTCTATATTTTTTAGATATGCCTGCTATATTTTTTTTATTTCTAAAGACACAGATTTTTTTTTTAATTCTTTTCAAAATAAAGTTTCAGAACTGAACTGTCAGTTTAATAAAGCAAGAAGACATCTCCTTTCCTATGCCAATATATTTAAAATATTATCATTGATGTCTCAAACAATTTTTTTTTCTTTTTGTATTATGTGTTACCTTGAATGGAAGTTCTCATTAGATACTTAATTGTGCCTTTTGAAAGCATGAAGTGATTCAAATACTTGGGATAAAGTGATTTTTAACAAAGGCGAAGTTTTACATATTTCGTCTTTTTAATGTAAATAACACCAAACACAGTGTTTCTTTGTGAAATAGAAAGTCACGAGACGCAGGAATTGCTGCCAACATACTGAAATAGGTCACTGACCTAACACGCAGGAGAGAAAATATCATGGAAGTCACAGACCATTTCTAGTTACCATATTAACCGAGAATTGTTAGCGAGCAGTGTGTGCATCACACGTACGTGTGCAATTCCCATGCATTTACAAGACATGAATTTCAGAAGCTTCCATAGCTTAACACGCTAACGATCAGTTTAGTAATAAAAGGAACTCCTCCTGCAAATCTGAATTAATCTTTTTTCTGATCCACTAGACATGCTTTGTGAAATAAGTGTCACGGTATACAGATGTACCGTGTTGTTTACCTAAGGCAAAAACATGTAGCAAAATTCTTCTTCTTTCCTTCCAAAATACCGTATCAGTTACAACAACATGTGACAGTGACTCGGCTTATCCATAAATGGAGGATGCAGCGGTGCCACGCGGGCGCAGGTGTCGTTCTGCACCAAAAGAGCCCCAGCTCCCTTTGGGCTCAGGAGGCAGGGGTGGCGATTTCCGTCAGATCTCCCATAGCCACCCTGTACACCAAAGAACCCTCCGGCTCTTTCTTCTCTTGGCTTGAAGACAAGATGGAACTAAGGAGTGCAGCTTGGGTAATGGAAGACAGGCTATGGCGGGCTCTGTTGGCAGGCTGTCATGATGTGCTACCAGCTGCATCCCGCATCATCGCAGCCCTGTGCTGGATGGCAGTAGCATGCAGGATGAACACAGTCCCTGCAGTGTTCGAAGGGTTCTTTCCACAGCAAGGCTTTTTTCTTTGTTGGAATTTTCAGGCAGAACTTCCCTCATTTTGACAGGTTGCAAACCGAAACCACCAAACTCAAGGGAGAAAGAAGAATTCTGCCACAGTGACAATGTTCCCACTGCATTTATTGCCCGAGCTGTACATAATTGTGACACGCAGTCAGGAAGCAATCATGAAAGTTAAAGCATTGTGTCTTCTAATATGTCTGATAAAAATTTGTTATGTAATTTCTGTTGCATTGAGGTTTTCAAAGCATAAGTATTTGGAACATGAGAGGAATGTTATGATAGATTAAGTCTTTTACTACACTTGTAAAGAAATTACAAAAGCAATTTCAAGGATGCAGCTGAATTCAATTATCTCTAACAGTGGATACAGGCATCTGTAAATGGGCATTCAGCTACTTCAAACTTGAGGCATATGGTAGTGCAACACCAGTTTCAGCTTTAAATTTAATATAAAGTAGTGATGCTGTTCCAAATGCTTCTGGAGAAGTGAGCATCTACTTACAAGAATCCTGTACTATGCTGTTACTGGAGAGTGAGCTGTAATCAAGCCTTCCTGAAACCACAAGGTTGTAATGCATCCCTTTAAACATTTATCCATGCTACAAATATTACACACACAAAAACATATATATGTTTCTCCAGGATCGTATATTGGAAATCTAGTAAAATGCTCTTCCTTTGCCTGTGATGAAGAAAAGTCTTTGTACAGGGCACATAAAGAATGGGAAAAAGACTTCCATGCCTCTAAGATGTGGAGGAAACAAGTTCTGTCCCTATGACATTTCTTGATGGTTTTTGTTTTCTGTTGTGAGCTACCTGAGAAATACTACCTGCATTTCTTTTTTAATTGCACTGAGCACGTGATGGTGCTGAATCAGTATTAAGTGGACTTGTGTAGAATAAGAGAATGAAAGTGAATCCTCATTGTATGAAAAAAAAAAAGGCGGCTTGAAGGGGAAGAAAATTCAAAAATCCCATAATAATTAATTTCAGCAGATGTTAAGCTCAGTTTTTTCCGAACACAGTTCCTTGATGTAGTGGATGCCTACATCTGTATCCCCACATCTGGATGGACAGGCAGAATTTCAGAAGTGCTGAGCACCAAACATCCTGGAGCATCTGCTGCGAACTTGTCCGCTTATTTAAACTCTGCTTTTAAACAATTCTGAAAGTTATTAGACACATCAAGATAATTTGCAGACCTGTTCCTATCAAAATGAAGACATCTTTTGTGCTTTCTACATGTTTTTGCAAATGGACATTCTGGCACTGTAGAACTTAACCTAAAAATTGTCTCCAGGAAGTCAGTGCAGCTTTAGATGAGGAGCTAGCTGATAAGATTAGGTCCAGAGGATCTTTGTAAAAATGGTCTCAGATCTGGAGAATATGTAGCTGTGTATTCCTATATAATAATTTTAAAAAAAAAAAAAAAGTAATGTCTCAGCACTGAATGTGAATGTTAAATCCCAAATGTAACAAGAATTTTTTAAAAAATCTTCACAAAATAATGTGGCAGAATTTGATTTTGTGCACTCAGAGTTCTCTCAGCACCAAAGGAGGGCATCAGGTACTCTCTTAAGAAGTCTTTAAGCAGGCAAATTTCAGTGCAGTTTTAGCTAATTTATTTTTTTACTCAGATTGGAGCAGAGCACAGCAGGAGGGCATGGCAGGTAAACACAGCAGGGAAATATATGTAGGAGCAATCCCACTCTGTAGGCCTGTCCCTGTTGAGTTTTCAATCTGCCCTTGCCCAAACAGGTGAACACCAACACCAACTCACATGGAGCAACTCAATCATGGACCAGAAAGCCATGGGGCCCAGCAGAAGTCTACTTTAAGGAGGGGTGCCAGGGTCTGAATGCCTCATCTGCAAAGGGATGGTATTGATTTGAATTCAGTGAAATCCAAGTGGACAACTTGCTTCTTTAAAAGCAAAAAAATTATAAAACTTAAATGACTGATCTTTTATTTAATCCAATCTGGCAGAGGGAGTTTTAAAAATAAATAAGCCCTCCCCTGCAGAATGCGAATCACAGAGCTGCTGACTACAGGATATGAATCTGGATATGGAGCCAAATTTGCAGAGAAACATTAGGGGTAAAACAGTTCCATGCAAATCATAATCCCGGTGCCCTATATGTAATTTCTATCGAATAACTGCTCATAAACATCTCAGAATCCATTGGCACGGGGCTGACACGGCGGAGGTTATCTGTGCATCTCCCACCTCCGCGGGTGCAGCTGGAAGAGCTCGTCGTCCGCAGGGAGGGGAACCGCAGCCCGCAGCCCTCACAGCACGACTGCTGGAGCGTACGTGAGGGCTGTCAGGTGCCTGGAGGCAAGGCAGCCTCTGCTGGAGGCCTGCATGCGGCTGCCCACTCCTCCAGCCATGGGGAGCCTCTGGGGTGATTGGGGCCTGGCCGAGGGGACTGGGCTGCATGCAGGGCAAGGAGGGAAGGCCCTGACATGGTTTCTGTCTGCAGGCAGAGCACAACACAGCACAGTCACTGCAGGTTCCTGATGAAGCTCCAGAGAAAGCAAGATCTGCAGCATGACGGGGAGACAAGGCCAAGCAACCATCATGGGCTCTGCTCCTCGTCCTCCATTCCTACACCTCTCCCTGCTGGGAGGGAGGTTTGTACTGGGGTATTTGTCAGTGCTGATTGCACTTCTGATGAGGAACATGGCTACAGGAGCCCATTCAGCAGGTATTTTGTCAAAGAAAAGCTGTTTAAAAGATGCTGCACCACTTTGAGAGCAGAAGAGCCTCACTAGCTGCATGTGGAGCAATGCACAGCTGCTGGAGCTGAGGACAACAGCAGATGGAAATGAACAGGGGAAAAAAGGAAAAAGAGTGACATTGTTTCAGCTTTCCTACTGCTGTTTGTACTGTGGAAGCACAGATGAAATTCAAACCTCAGCACAACTCTAAAACTGCACATATTACCTGGAGAAAACAAAACAATATATTTCAGCCAGGATCACCTAAGAATTCAGCCAAAAGGAAAAAGAAAGAGATGAAAGAGAAAGAGAAGAGAAGAGAAAGAGAAAGAGAAAGAGAAAGAGAAAGAGAAAGAGAAAGAGAAAGAGAAAGAGAAAGAGAAAGAGAAAAAGAAAGAGAAAAAGAAAAAGAAAAAGAAGGAGAGAAAGAAATTAAAAGGAAGGAAGGAAGGAAGGAAGGAAGGAAGGAAGGAAGGAAGGAAGGAAGGAAGGAAGGAAGGAAGGAAGGAAGGAAGGAAGGAAGGAAGGAAGGAAGGAAGGAAGGAAGGAAGGAAGGAAGGAAGGAAGGAAGGAAGGAAGGAAGGAAGGAAGGAAGGAAGGAAGGAAGGAAGGAAGGAAGGAAGGAAGGAAGGAAGGAAGGAAGGAAGGAAGGAAGGAAGGAAGGAAGGAAGGAAGGAAGGAAGGAAGGAAGGAAGGAAGGAAGGAAGGAAGGAAGGAAGGAAGGAAGGAAGGAAGGAAGGAAGGAAGGAAGGAAGGAAGGAAGGAAGGAAGGAAGGAAGGAAGGAAGGAAGGAAGGAAGGAAGGAAGGAAGGAAGGAAGGAAGGAAGGAAGGAAGGAAGGAAGAAAGAAAGAAAGAAAGAAAGAAAGAAAGAAAGAAAGAAAGGAAAAATCTACAGGCACAGAAAGAGGACAAAATAGGACTACTGATGGCTGAAAACCCTGGGGCAGGATTCTGCGTGTTACCAGTCCCAGGCTCATCTCTGCAACGGCAATCTCTTCCCAAAAGATCAACGCCACATTAGGCTGCCCAAAGTAAACCAGCATTTGTATATTTTTACAAATAGAGACCTGGATAAAGAGGAAAAAAAGGGGTGCAGTCTCCTTTCCGCTGTCTGCCAGGCATTGCAGTCTGACTGCTGCTTACCTCCCAGAACCAAACCCAGATGAGCGCGGCGCAAGGCAGTGCCGCCACGGGCACCACCGCACGCGTGTCTGTGAGCATTGCGGCTCGTCATCTGTCTGCTCGGAACAATAACGGGTAGGTTAGCAGCCTTTTCACTTGTGATGTAAATATTGTATCTGGAACACAATATTTGAAATACAAAATACGGTGTTATTAAGACAGCGCTCACACATCAATTCTTGTGTGACTATAATTTGTGAAATGCCTTAGGAGGGGCTTATAAATAAAGTATAAGGTGTTATTATGAAATACATTTTAACCCAATGCACAGAAATGCCTCATTCCTATTGAAATCAATAGCGAAACTCCCACTGATTTTAGTGGTAAAAGGCGGAGACCCTTGGGAATAGCTGTGTTAGGTTGAGCAACACACGGCAGTGGGTTTCAGGCTTAGCAAGCTACATAGCTCTGGAAGAAGAAAAGGGATGTGAATGCGCTTTACATACCACTCAGAGCTTTCAGTTTGTTCCTTGTGCTGCTGGACAAGGCAGTCACAGCCGCATGCAGCTCCCTTCTATACCACACTGGCAAGCCCCCACCCTGGGAAAAATCCCCACAAATCAGCACAGCAGCCCTGTGCCCCCAGCACACAGCTCTCCGAGGCTCGTTGTGTCCCTCCTGCTCCCCAGTGTGCGGCCACCCGTGGCCTTCCCCGCCAACCTGCTTCCGCGGGGCACAACAGCGAGCCAGCAAGCCAGAAAAGCTCTCCTCTCTGCTGCCCAAATAACCACAAGGCCCTGCCTCCTTCAGGAGACTGGGGTGCACTGGACAGGGGCTCCCTGTCCACCCCCATCTCCGAGAGCAGGTGTCCAGCCACGGGCAGCTCATGCTCTGGGAGCTGGTATTGAGGAACAGGCTGCAGTGGTGGAGATAGACACGGCAAGTGGGTGATGACCCCTGGGCTTCCACCTCCTGTCGGCTGTTCCCTGGGTCCAGTTCGCCAAGCATGAGGGACCTGCCCACTGCGGTGTTCGTGCCATCCAGCCAGAGACAGGAAATAATACACAATGCAAGGGCACGCATCTGACCAACATAGATATAAATAAAAATAAATTCCCTGTGTAATTAATGTTCTCAAATTGATAACTTCCAGGTAATTAAAACTATTTACAGTTGATCTGACCAGCATCAATTAAAAAGAAATATTTTAACCTAATGGTCCTGCTCTCAATGTTATGAGCTATCATATCATGCTTTGTGCATGGTCGCTCTTTTTCCCTGAAGGACTTGGCCCTTCCATGCATGTGACCCCGTCTGCAGGCAGCCCTGGAACTTCGCTGCTCTCGCTTCGCGGCGTGGTGTTATCTGCCGTTACAAATGTGCTGCAACGAGCAGAAAGGAAAACATAACCGGCCCCGATAGCATCTCTTCCTCACAAAGGCTGTTTGTGAGGGCCAGGCTCTGACTCGGCGCTCCCCACGTCCCAGCCTTTCAGGCGCAAGAGCCGTGTTTCAGCACAGCATGGCCAGCGCCAGCAGCACCACAATGAGCCAGGCTCGGGGTCCGGGAATGTTTGGCTTTCCTGCCAGTGACTAAAGGCCTCCAGCTTTCACTAGCCAGTCCCAGCTCGCATTGTTGCTGCCTGTTGATTTGTCTTCTCTCATTATTCCTTGACATGCAGCTCTCCACCCACGCCCACACTAACAACCCTCACACAAAGCGCATTGAGGTATTAACCAGGTTACAAGTTCAATGGAAAATTACACTAAGATTGTGCTGTGTGGCGGTATAAAAGGATGGTATTCACTCTCCCAAAGAGCTTGTTAAAAACACAGCTTGTTTTCTCTTCTCAAATATCCTAACAAAAACCGTTTTTAGAAGCCAGGAACATACATTCGTGCACATATGCATTTCTGCGTATGCCACGTATAAACACAGCAGCACGGCTCGAGCTGCCGGCTGGGAGCCCTGCTCAGCTCTGCCGTTCCTTGGGAGCAGCCCAGAAACACAGGCTAAATCCACAGCCTCCTGCTCCGTGACTGCAGTTAGAGACGAGAACCCATCCTCTTTCCAACAGCCCCAGTTATGGGGTGCTGGAGGTGCCGGCGGCTCATGAGAACCCTCCTTACTGCAAGCAAAAAATAAGCTCAACATTAAGCTGAGTAAGGTTAACCTAGCACAGTAACAAAATTTGCAACACCACACTATAAGGTTAAAAAGAAAATAGTATAATAAAGGAAATACAAAGGCTTTGGCATGGTTTTTACAATCAACAATGGTTAATTTTGATATGTAGTTGTGAACAACTTCAAAACACTTAAGTTTAAAACTCTTGCAAGCACTTTTAATTGATTAGGAATGAATTCTAGATGCACAAAAATGATTGGACTGTGAACAGTAGTACAACTATATCTAAGAACAATTAACTTTTGCCGACCAAAAAGAAACGTATGATGCATGAAAATGTGTATAAAACATCTATAGAATATTCTTGTCAAATATAAATGAAATTAACTTTATTATAGAAATCATTCTGGGAGATTTCTAGGGAAGACAAATACTTACATTTCGACATAAAACAAATTGGATTATATCGAAGACACAATCTACCTTTTATCTATCAAACTCTTTTCTCCGTCGAAGTTCTCTCTTAACCCTTGTTTGCACATAGCTTCGTCCGTTAACAACCTTTGGAAATACCAACAGATATTTTTCTTACATAAATCTAGTGCGTATTGTTCCAGGTTTAATTATATGCAATGGAATGATACAAACTTGGAACGTCGATCCATAATCTATGAACAGATTGGTAGAAGTATTCGATATATCTTGATAAAACTCTTAGATTCGTGGCAAAGCTTGTTGATCATGGCTTCTTTTTTTTTTTTTTTCTTTTTTTTTTTCTTAAAACAACTTCATGACCAACACAGATCAAACATCCATCCAGTCTACATTGTTCTTTTTTTTTTTTTCATTATAACATACAAATGCCCATTTACAAATAATACACCAAAATGAATAAAAGTTTGGATACCAAAATGAAGATTTGTTCCAACCGATATAATGCCTTCAGTGTACAAAGGTCCATGTTAGAGTCTTTTCCATGTGTTACAGCGTAGGGCACAGTTGCAGTACAGAAGTACTCTGAGAGCCATTCTTCCTTTAGAAAATACTGCTGAACATCCAACTGTTGTCCATATAGTCATTTACAGAATTAACACATGTTTTACTGTAATCTTGGCCAATACTGAGACATGTCAGGTTCACTGCCAGGAACTTGAACTGGAACTGACACTCCAGGGGAAATGAGACCTGAAAATTGAGAGGGAAAATAGATATTTTAGCTTTTCTATACATAGCACAATGTTTGTCCACCCATTTCAGGTTCATATGAAGCTTTGTATCCACCAGCCTGCAGGATTGAGCTGGGAAAGGATGCACGTTCAAAGCCTATGTACATCTAGAGCTGTTATGAATAAACTGTCACATTTGAGGTAAGTGGCAGAGCCTCATCTCCATGCTATCCGCTGGGAAGTCAGCCCAAAATACACTGAGCATTCCTATTTTTTAAATGTTCCTCTGTTGCTCCCAGTGATACTGACAACCTTTTGCCCTGTTATGCCTTATTAGCAGAGGTCAGTGCTCCCAGAGTTACCTGCCTCTTAGATAACAGAGCCCTGGCAAGCAGCATCCTTTGGTGCAGCCGCAGCAGTGACATGCTCAGGCCTGTGCATGCTTCATTTCGTAGCAAGCATGGCTGTGCCAATGCCTCGCACCACAGTGAATGCTGCTGTGCTCAGCCACACCAAGGTCTACGAAAAGCTGAGGCCCCCCCAGAAGCCTCACCCCACCCAGCTATGGGCATGGCCTCATTAACCCGGTGCCTTCCACCCCCTTCCCAGCAGGGCCCTCTTGCTCACCTGTGGAAGTGGTGCCAGAGGTGCCCATGGGCTGGCTATTCATGTGTGTCTGCATGTGCGGAGGGGTGTAGGTGTCATAGCTCCGGCCGTTCACCGACGGGCTGGTGGGCAGCATGCAAGAGTAGGAGGAGGTCTGGCTGGGTACCGGGGGCTGCAAGGACAGAGCAGCATTAGGTGTGGGGACAGCCCCGGGGCTCAGAGTCATGGCATGCCCACACACATCCCCTCCACCCAAAGATGCCGATGGCACTGCATGGCCACAGAGACCGGCTCAGGCCACATCCCCACCCAGAGGTGGCCGTCAGGCGGCCATGGGAGCTGGGGAGGCCCAATGGGGCCACGGCCCTGCCCAGAGCCCTTTTTGATCCTTTGTCGGCCGCACTGCCCGCCTCCAATATCATGAAATAAGGGCTTAACCGTCGCAATTCCTTTCCCTGAACTTGAGAGACTCTAACTTTATTTGGTTAATTTTGGTTCAGCAATTAGTAACATGGTAATTGCTGCGGCGAAGGAGTCAGGCTCTCTAATCGGCTCGCCCGTCTCCAGCAGTGGTCAATGCTGCGTGCCTCAGACAAAGCTGCACAGCTCCCGTAATTGGCCAGCACCTTCCTAGGCCAACCCCACCATTAAAAAAGGAGGAATTTTGCATCTGAAAGGTCTATAGAAACGGACCCCAAAGGAATAGATTTCTTCCTCACCCAGCTGGTGATCAGCTAATGCTTTCAGGCATGAGGATTGACAGCTCTTGCAATTCTGGCTTAGCTGGCAGAACCACTGATGCTAATCGCACCCTCCCCTCGCTCAGGTGTCCCTCACGCGCTTCCCTCCCGCAGCTCTCCGACAGCACCCCGACAGCACACGGCCCCACTGCCATGCCTTAACCTCAGGGTTGGTGTTCTTGTCTGAAATGGGGTTCCTCACACCAGACCTGCTGCCTCACGACTGTAAGGTTGGACGAGACCATTAAGACCATCTAGTCCAACCCTCAAGCCATCCAATCATCAACCATTTTGAGAACCCTTCTCTTCTGAAATCCCAGAAAAGCACTCATCCGAGCCCCATGCCCTCTCCGCAGTACTGTGCTTACTTGCATAGGCAGGTTGTTGGCCATGGTGAAGCTGGGCATGGGCGGCAGTGCGCTGTACGTGTTCGTGAGCGCTGTGTCTGTCCTGCCCAACATGGAACCTGATGTGAAAGAGGAAACTATAATAGAATAGACAGATAGATGGAGACATTAGTTTAACCATCGCGCTCGGTGGCACAGTCCCACGGTCTCGGTGTCCCGAGGATGGCTTCACGCGGGCGGGTTGGCTGCATTACCGGGGGTGGTCGGCTGTGGGATCGGCTGGTAAACGCTTGTGCTGAAACTACTGCTGATGGGGATGTGGCTGGGAGTGTTGCTGGCTTGTCTCCGCTGGTTCCGCAGCTTCTCCTCCCTTCTCCACTTGGCCCTTCTGTTAGAAAACCACACCTGGAAGCACAGCGTTTGAGGCATGAGTGGCCTGGTGGGGCGAGGGCACGTGGCTCCCCAGGTTACCCAGGGCCAGAGCAGAGCTGCCCCACGGCACGGCAAAGCCAACCCCATCTGCTGCTACTTCCTGATGGAGGAGATGGGCGAACACCCGGCCTTACACCCGGCTTCAAGAAGCCACTCATAACAAATTACAGTGGTAAAAGGAAGAATGATAACAGCGGTAACTACGTGGCAGCCCCGTACCTGTATCCTTGCTTCAGGCAAGTCTATTTTAGCAGCTAGTCGCTCTCTCGCAAACACATCGGGATAGTGGGTTCTCTCAAACTCTGCAAGGAGAAATATTGCCGTGTGAGCTGCAGAGAACGAATGTGGCTGATGGTCAAGTCCCAGCCCTGTGGCACAGCCGCACCCTCAGTGCCTGCAAGAATCAGTGCTGCGAGACAGCACTGAGCTACCTGTATAAATGTGTGCTGGGAAGGACCCCAGGCTGTGGGGCACGGTGGGGCTGGGGCTGGGCATGATCTTCTTACCCCTGTGAGGAGCTCCCATGGCACCCTGACCCCATGACCAAGAAGCTGAGTGGCACGTGGCCGCATGACGGCAGGAAATCTGGGCAGAGAGCCGGCCACGGCTGGGGAGAAGGGCACCGGCTGCCAGCCCTGGGCAGCAGCAGCACTGAGGATGGGGAGCGAGCATGGTGCTGGCACCCAGCACCCAGTCCTGCCTGTACCCAGCACCCTGTCCTGCCAGCATCCAGCACCCTGCCCTGCTGGTACCCTGCCCCACCACCACCCAGCAGGAGGAGGGCAGCCTGGGGTGCAGCACTGCACTGTGCCCTGCGCTGCCCTTTCTGTTCTCCGCAGCCATCGATGGGGGTCAGAATGAAATGGCATGGAAGGAGCCAGGGGCCTCAGAGCTGTCCGTATCTCTACAAGGCATGTGAATGCCAGGAATCTGCTCAGCTCCTAATGCAGCTAGGGTGTCTCTTGCCTTTCTCCCCTACCGCGGCGGCAGCAAAATGTCACTCACCTTTCTCAAGGGCTTCGATTTGCTCTTGGGTAAAGGATGTCCTATTTCTCTGCAGCTTCCTTTTCAGCTGAAGTCTCATCTGGGCCTCATCGGAATCTTCCCCATTGGAGCTGATGGAGTTGGTGTTCTCCCCTCCTCCCTCCTGCTGCGGGCAGCCGTCTGCGGGAAGGAGAGCGTGGAGGTGAGACGGCAACAGGGTACGTCGGGAGCGCGGCCGGGAGGAGCTCTACCAGAACAGGGGCTGAGCAGCTGACCCCATCCTAAAACAATCTTGTGTACCACCACAGCGGTGTGGCCCTGATGACACCGCTAACACAGGGGTGCTGCATCTCCCCGCGCTACCATAAGCGTTCCGAGCAGAGAACTACAGCCACCCTCTCTATATATCACGTTGTTTTTCCTCTGTCATAAAACCTGCCCAAAAGCCCTCTCCACCGGTGGGGATTCGTTACCCGGTCGCTGCTGAAGCACCGGGGCAGCCCCCTCTGCCTGCCCGGCGTCTTTACCTATTGCTATATTTAAAAGAGCGATGTTCGGTATTTCGGATTATCTATAATCAGTAATTCCCATCTAATCAATTAGATGTTGATAGGTTTGCAGAAAATGCTATTAAGGAACCAAACCAAGCTTGTAATCTTTTTTAAAAAATATTTATCCCGTTTTTATTTGAATTCTGCACAGTCAATTTCATTTTAAAGGTTGTGAATTTAGAAGTGCCTGCATTGTTCTGCAGTTTTATTCAACTATTGTATGAGTGTGCATCGCCTTGACACCTATTACTGAGCACAGCTGTAATTATATCATCACCAAGAACAGGCTATAATTGCCGAAAATGGAATTTTATATTTAGATAAAAGGACCGTCCATTCTTTGTAAACGCGGCGCACCAGAGAAAAGTAAGATTTCTTTGAAAATTTTAACATGTAATTTTCAAAGGAACGGCGGCGAGGAGCTCGCGGCCGAGCGGAGCGCAGCTGAGCGCCTGGCACGGCTCTCCGCGGGCGCTCCTGGCGCGGGGCGGCCCCGCACGGCTGCGGGCAGCGCTGCCGCGGTCGCGGCCCCGGCCCCGCTCCGAGCGGCGCTCCGCGGCGTCAAAGGGGAAGCGGAGAAGGAGCGCGGGGGCCGCCGAATGCTAAGCATTCCGGCCGCGAAGTTACGGCACGAATACGTCGCGACGCTCCCGCGACACCCTTGAAATATTGTGGGAAATCGACTTTCAAGTAATATCATTTCTAATCGGCTCACAATGGCCCCGGCCTTCAAAGCGCGGGGGGAATTGTGACGGGATCTGGTGGGACCCTTTCAACCACTTTGAAATGTTTTAAAACCCGCACTTTCTCCCCCATTTAAACACGGGGATTCAGCCGCAGCGGCCACCATATGGGCGGCCGCAGCCCCATTGAGGCGGCCGCCGGCGGGTGAATAGCCGGGGGCTGCCTTTCAGGGCACACAAAGCCGCCCCGCCCGGGCCGCGCCGTCGCGGCGGGGCCGCCGCCCTGCCAAGCGCTGGTGGCAGCGCCGGGGGCCGCCCGCCCGGCCCGGGGGCGGCAGCCTCACCTCCGCCACCGCCCTCATCCATCACTGTCCGCCCCGCGCCCCGCTACCCGAGCGCTGCTGCCCCCGAACCGGGCCGGGAGGGCGCTGCGTCCCACCGCGGCTCTCGGACCGCCCGCGCACCCGCGCGGACTCCTCTCCGGGAGCCCCTCCGCTGCCTTTTTGGTGGTGGGTTTTTTTTGGTTTTTTTTTTCTTTTTCTTTTTTGTTTTTTTTTAAGAAGGCCCTAAAAGGAGAGATCTCAATAATAGGGCAGTTCCACCTTCCAGACCTAATCCGTAAGAAAGGGAGTGAATGTCCGTCCCTATTATCCTATGGCCAGACCATCTGACGCTGGGCATAGGATTTGTTTCCTGGAAAAAAAAAAAAAAAAGAAGAAGAAGAAGAAAAAAAAAAGACGCTGGGAAATAAAATCATTCCTCGGTTTCTCAGTGCCGTACTCAGCGAGGCGGAAAACGAGCAAAAAAAGATAGCGAACCAATTGCGGCACCGCTCAGCCACAGAGCCGGGATCAAAACATTGTAGCATCTGTTGAAAGAGAAAGTGTCTAAATCCTATAGAAGGCTTTAGACTTAGAAGAGAGGGAGGGAAAAAAAAGATAAGAAACAGTGTCGCGGTGATCCCTAAACCCGCTAAATCGCTGGAGAGTTTCTCCCGGATAGAGATGTCTCTTTTTTGTTCTGTCAGCCCCCGCGTATCCATTATTTTATTCACCGCCGCATGGCGTTTATCAGATTGAGACCATATTTGTGCCCCTCTGAGACCTAACCTCGCCTTATGCTTTTTGAGTAATGGACTCTTAAAATCCAGCAACATTCCCCTGCAAGGGAAAGACGCGAGCGGCGGCATGAATATTCCAGCGCAGAGCCGTCCCTCCCGCTTCGGCTCCGCTCGCTCCCCTCTTCCCCGCTCCTTTCGGGGCGCCCCGAACCCGCGCTGGTGGTTCCCCCGAGCGCCCAGGACGGCGCTGCGCGGCCCCTCCCGCCGGGCTCGGGGTTCCGCACGGCTCCGCTGGGCGCCGCGGGGCCGGGGCCGCCCGCAGGTAGCGGTGCGGAGGGCGCTGGCCGGGCTGCGAGGGGGCATCGGGGCGCAGAGGGGAAAGTGGGCTGCAAAAGCGGGGGGCGGGGGGAGCGAGGGCCGCGCTCTATCTTTCTGGTGTCCTTCATAGATTGTTTTCTTCTCTTAAAACTGACATGTCTAATTGGCAAGCGGTGCCATATCGTGTCCAGAGGTCTCCTGTGGAACATTTCTACAGCTGTCTCCTTCAACTAGACGCTTATTCATGTCGCCTTAATGAGAAACAAAACGATCTCTAATGAGCAATTACATAGCGACAGAATTGTTCCCATAACAAATTCTTGCGTGCGACAGAAACATCCTTTGTACCAGATATTCCGCACACTGTTACCGATTTTTTTTTCCTCGCGGGACGAAAACAAAAAGCAGGTTGTTGTGTGCGGGCACCTCCTCGAGGGGAGCGGCCGCGGCCGGAGAGCCGCGCTCAGACACGGCCATTAACCATCCCGAGTGGGTAACGCGGCATCCCATTATCCTTCATATTATCCCCTTGTCATTCCTACAACCGATACCTATTAATCTTCAGGATAAACACTTCCCTATATTTACGAAGTTGTTCCCGTCGAGGAGGGACCGCTGCCTGCCCTTCGCAGGGAGCCGACCCCGGAGCGGGGGCACCCGCGTCCGGGCACCACCTCCGGGGGCCGCATCTGGGCACCACATCTGGGCACCACATCTGGGCACATCTGGGCGCAGCTGCCCGACCCGCGCGGCACTCACCTTGTGCGGGCTGCCCGGGTACCGAGGTGCCGGGATACCAGCCGGGCCGGGTGCCCCATGTCCCCGTCTGCCCGTTCAGCATCCTTAGCTTGTCGTACATCCCGTCGGCACCCATCTGTTGCTTTTCGCTAGCCAGGTTGCGGAGGACTCTGTTTATCGACGACACCTGCAAGGCAAAGGACAGAAGGCAATGGTAGGGCGGTAGCGCTGCCCCCGAGCCGCCCGCAGCCCCGCGCCCGCCGACGCCCGACCCCGGCCCCGAGCCCCGCGCTGCGCCACCGGAGCGACGCTGCGGCTGATGCTCGCGGTGCGGGCGCTGGGGATGACCGCGTCGTTTGTCGCTTGTTTCCCCCCCCCCCGCTTAAAGGCATTTGTCAGATTCTGTATGAAAAAAAAAAATGCGCCTGACCCTGCCACATGCAAATGATGCGAACCTGCTCTCCGCTCACTGATAGCACAACAAAGGAGGCAGAGGCTACAGCTACCCAGCACCACACAGCACACAGAGCGGTTTCTCTCGTGGACTTACACTGGGTATGTTATCGTTGGTACAGACCCCCTCCGAGAGTAATCTGTCTCGAATCTCCCACGCAAAGATGGAGGGGCACTCTCGTTTATACTGCGCTATTTTGCTTACAACTTCGGGAGTCGCTACTCTCGGCTTACTACCTCCGATCGCCCTGGGCCTGATGGAGCCAGTTTCGTAATACCTGCCCAAAATTTTACTCACACATCCATTCGACACCTGGATAGGGAAGCGGACAGAAAACCACATTATTAATAATCTCAAGACAAAAATCAAATTGTTTAAGTATGCATTAAACAATGACAAGCTTACGTTTTGATTGTCCAGCACTTGGACTTTTGCATCTGCATGGGTCTATAACACAAAAATATACCTTAAATGGTATGAGAACTTACTGAGAGAGGCTTTTTTTTTTTTTTCTTAAAAAAAAAAAAAATTACATTCGTGGCCCTACCCTCCGCAAGAGTGCTACTTGAAAAACGTTTGGAAGGAAAATATAGAGATATCTATATTAAAAATCGGTTCCGTAAGGAAACCTGCCGGCGCCACCGCTGAGGTCTCTGCCCTAATGCCGGAGCTCAGCACTGCGGTACCACCGCACGGACAGGGCCGGGCGCTGCGCTCCGGGTCCGCTCAGGCGGAGTGCGGCCACGGCTCCCGGGAGGGGTGCGATGGAGCGCTTTGCTTCGTTAGTATTATATTGGGGTTTGTTGGGTCTTTTTTTCCTCCGAAAAAAAAAAAAAAAAAAAAAAAAGTGAAAATAAGAGTAAGCCACTACGCCAAGCCAAATGCATACGGATCTTACAAAATCATAGTAAGTAAATACAGGGGGAAGGGGGAGGAGGGAAGCTGCAATGACGCCGAGCGGTGCGTTCGTTTTGTTACAGCGAGCTCTCTGTAACAGGAGTGCAGGTTACCACCGGGTGGGGAAAAGGAAGGGGGGGGGGGGGGCAGTGGGGGGAAAAAAAGGAAAAAAAAACAACAAAAAAAGAGATTTTCCAAATATATATATAAATATCTATACGCTGCGAGAGGTCCGGCCGCACACAGCAACGATCAGCAGATTTGTGAGGCTGGAACGTGGGTGGGAGCGGGGTCGGCCCCGGGCGCCCGTGGGGCAGCGGGCAGCGGGCAGAGGGCCGGGAGGAGCGGGCGCGCCGCCGCCTTCACCTGCAGGATTCGGGAGATGTCGCACGGCCGCGCGCCGCTGTGCGCGAGTTCCACGATCTTCTGCCGCGTGGAGTCGGGCAGCGGCCTCCCGTTGACGAACACCCCGCCGAGCTGGTTCACGCCGCTGTGACCTGCGGGAAGCACAGCGCCCTGGTACTGCCGGCCCGCACCGCCCGCCCCGCGCACCGCCCGTCCCTAAACCCGCAACCCCCAGCGCAGCCCAACGCCGGGGCTGCGCTGCGCACCGCTGGGGTCGGCTCCTCGGATCGCTTTCTCTCTCCCTCTCTCTCTCTCTCTCTCTCTCTTTTTTTTTCTTTGCCGCCCCCGAAAATGTAAAAAAATGAAATAAAATCCTCCCCGCGTCCCCGCGTCCTCCCCGCATCCCCGCAGCGTCCCCGCCGCATCCCCGCGCGGCGCGGCTCGGCCCGCCGGAGCTGCTCGGAGGCGGCCGACCTGGGGCTGCGGCGGGGGGAAGGATCGATCCCTGGAGAAGCGCCGCTCCGCGCTCGCTGCGCTCTCCTCTCGTCGGAGCCTCCTGATAAATGGGCTGCGAGAGCCCCGGCTCCTTAGCAATAAATAAGCTCCAAATATAGAAGAGGGGGAAAATATGATGAGCCTCTGTGACATTTGTCTTTAAAATAAAACTAGCTGCACGTCAAGTTTGAGCTTAATTTCTGGAAATAGGCGGAAGTCGCCCCGGATCATGCATGGAAGGCTAATTGAAAAGATCAGTTGGAGCACTTGTGGCAGGCGTGTCACTTTATGACAGTCCTCTGCTTTTGAAAATTGCATCGTCACGACAAATAGTAGCATGATAAAACGACCCTTTCCGTCCGCATTTGGATATCACTCAGACGAGATTGAACTCCGCTCGCTTTCCCTCCGAGGGCGGCCGCGCTCGGAGGCAGCCGGGGGCTGTGCAGGACACGGCCGAGGGGCCGCGCTCCCCGCGCAATGGATGCGAAGTGACACCCGGGCGGGAGGCACCGCGCCGCCGCCCCCCGACCCGACCCGACGCCGGCGCGCAGCGGCCGCGGGGAGCGGCGCCTCCTCCTCCTCCTCCGCGCGCGCCCCGTCGGGCGGGGGGGGGTCGGGGACGCGGTTTGAGGGTGCGCTCCGCGGCGCTTCGCGGAAGAGGTTAAGCCTTAATCACGCGGTAATTTCCCTGGAGAGCCGCGCGGCTCTCGCCCAGTGGCGATGATTATGCGCCTCGTGTTGTACGGCCAGCCGTCTAATGGGAAAGCATATGGTGTCAATTTGGACGCCCCGCACCATATACACCCAGGAGTTATTAACACAAAGCCTGGAGAGCCCGCCGCGACCTTTAAACAAAATAAAGGCTTCACCCGAATGATATCTGTTCCGCCGTCCCGATCGGAGACGCCGCCGGCCCCGAGCGCGGTGGGGACGCCCGACCTCGCGCCGTCGCCGCCGCGATTTTCCGAGGTCGCGCACCCCGCCGCGCCGCCGCCCGTCCGCCCCTCGCCCGTGCGCGGGAGCGCAAAAGCCGCGCAGGGCCGCGCGGCACTTACTGTTCTGCATGGTGGGCCGGGGCAGCGGGGTCCCGCGGGGCTCGCCTGGAGCGGTCTGCGGCAACGAAACGCGCGTTAGTCGGGAGCGGCGCGCACCGCGCGGGGTGTCCCCCGGCCGGGGCGAGGGCTGGGGGGCACAGAGGGCCTCGGGGCGAGAGGCGCGTCGGGGGGAGGCGTCGGGGAGCGGCCACTTGCCTGGAAGCCGGGCGCGCTGTCCTCTCCTGCAGCGTGGGGGCTCGCACATCTGCGTGCCTCTACTCCCGGCGGCCCTCTAGGACAAAGCAGACGGAGCGCGTTAGAGGAGCGCAGCACCGCTCCCCGTTCGCCTCCTTCCCTCCGTCCCTTCCCCTCTCCCCGCAACTTTTTCTCCGCGCCTCGCGGTTAACTTCTTTTTTCCTCTTTAGATCTTCCCCCTTCGCACTGTACTGTGACACACGCTGTCTACCTCGCCTCACTGCCTTAAAAAGTACGAACAGGAGGGGGTGAGAGCCGCCGAACAAAGCCTACAGAAAGCGAACAATGGCCTCCATTCTGCTCCGCTACCCCAACCCCGGGCGCAGGAGCTCCTTCCCGGCCGCGCAGCCCCGGCGCAGCGCGCACAAAGCGCGGCCGAACGCGCTCCGCGGCCCCGCACGGCCCGGCCCGAGCGCCTCTCTTCTTCCTTTTTTTCTCTCTCGCTTTTTTTTTTTTTTTTTTTCCTTCTCCCTATTTCTTTCGGTTTTATTTATGTTATTGCATTTTATTTTGCGTGTGGTTTTGCTGCCGTTTTCTTTTTTTTTTTCCTCCCCCTCCTTCCCCCCCTCCCTTCATCCGCACCTCCGACACTTATTTATTTATTTATTTACGTGTCCCCCCTCCCGACCCTCCCCCCGCGTATTTATTTATCCGAACGCGGCGCGGGGGAGAATGGAGCAGTGATTTCTTCTCGTTATAAATATCGGCGGTAATTGTGTTACTGGTGCGCGTTGTTCGGGGCTGTAAAAAGATACAACAGCGCAGTGGGGCGCTCAATTGGGGAGGGACAATTACAATAAAGAGCCCATTCACGGGGGTAGCTAAAAAAAAAAAAAAAAAAAAAGGAGCTAAAATGATGAAATAGTCGCAGCCTTCGTTTTCTCTCCGTTTTTTGTTTAGTTTTGTTTTGCTTTTTTTCCAAGCCTACAAATACTCATTGCTTTTCTTTTGCACCTATAATAAATATCAATTTTGCTCTTCCCGCAAACGACGGGATTCACTCAGGACGAGCCACGCTGCGATTTACGGAGCGGCTTTTAGGAACCTGAAATCCACAAGAAGCGGCTCCGAACGAGCGCTCCTCGCAGCGTGCGGACGTTCCCCGGTAAATATTTACCGCGCCGCTGCCACCCGCACCGGGCGCTGGGGAAGAAGGGCAGACAACAGCCACCCGGCTCCGGAGGTGCCCCCACCGCGGCCGCAGCCCGAGCGCGGAGCGGGAGGCGGACGGGGCACTGCGCACGACTCAGCCCCGCGGCAGCGCCCGGACGTGGGAGCCCCGCGGCGGTGCGGGGCGGTGCGGTGCGGGCCCCAACCCCGCAGGCCGGGCCCCGTTCGCCGCTCGGGCTTCAGGCCCCGATCCGGTGACGTTCCGGAATATTTTCCCCCCCCTTCTCCCTCTGCAGAAACGCAACGAGGGCTGAGGGTGACAAACTTTCCCTTTCTCGGGGCGAAGGAGTAAAAGCTCAAAACGAATCGCCGTGCGATGGGGCGCCGGGAAAGGTCAGCGGCTGTAAACATTTATGGGCGAAGGCCCTTTGATTATTTTATGTCCCCGGGACGGGGCCGCCGCCGCTCTCTGCCCCCGCGCAGCACCTGCCCGTGCGGGCGGCCCACGAAACTTTGCCCCAACTTTCCCGAAGTGACCGCGGTGTGACACCTCCGGGCGGGCGACAGCCCAACCCGCATTTTCCGATGGCACTTTGCGAGGGGAAAAGAACCCGGGGGGGAAAAGAACCAACTTTGTTGCTTGCGCGGAGAAGTTTGCAACTTCTTTACAGAATAATGATAAAAAGAAAAAAGAAAGGAGAAAAAAAGAAGAAGAAGAAGAAGAAGAAGAAAGGAGGGAAAAAAAAGGTAAAAGAAAATGGCTTTGGAGCAGAGGGGGCTCCCAGGCCCGGTATCGCGGGGGGTCACGAGAAGAACCGAAGCAGATCCCGTACGACACAGCAGCAGCCGCAGCTGCGCGGAGCTGGGCCCGGCGGGGCCGGGGAGGCTCGGGGAGAGCCCGGGGTGGCGAGCAGAGTTTGCGGCCCCTCTGCCACGCTCAGCCCCGCTCGGGCCCGGCCTCCTCGGCCTACGCGGTGCCTCTCCCCGTCTTCTTTCCCCCCCGAGCCACGAGAACCGTACTCCCGCGGCCGAGCCCCTGCCTCAGCGGCGTCCCGGCCCCGGCCGAGCCCCGCGGCACAAAGCGGCCCCCCGGGCATCTCCGCTGCCCGCCCGCCCTCTCCCTCTCGCCCGGCGCCGCACAGGGCCCGCACGGCCCAACACGGCCCCTACGGCCCCGCACGGCCCGGCAGTGCCACGGGACGCGGTGCTGCTGGCCACAGTATCCCAGCGTGGCTCTTCCAGAGGGCACCGCGCGAGAACAGAAAGTTTGCGAGCTGCGGGCCGGAAAGTTCCCCAGGAGCTCCGCGGAATGCAAATGGGATGGAGAGGAGGAGCGGGGGGAGCGGAGCCCCTCGCGGGGCTGCGGAGCGGTGCGGGGAGCGGCGCGGACTCACCTCGCAGAGGCATATCCCGTCCGCGGCACCGCTGCTGTCAGCAGGACGGGGCGCACCGCCGGGCACTGACGCGCTCCCAAAGAGTTGCCCGCAGAATAGTTTGTCTCCACTGAGGCTGCGGCGGCGGTGCGATGCCGAGGTCCTGGGAAGGAGACAGAGATTGACACCGCGGTGGCTGTCAGCGCGGAGCGGGCGCGGTGTGCGGCGGAGCGGGGCCGGAGCACACCTCTCTGATTGGCGGCCCCGCGCTAATGGATGCGGCCGCTCCTGCCTCGCCTCCACCGCTCTTCACTGGCCCATTAGCACAGCCTGACCTCTGTCATCATCTTCCAGCAAAACACTTCCTCCCTGCGCCTTAACCAGAGCGGGAAATGAGGCCGGGCCGGGGCTCGCTTTTCAAACCCACTAATCACTCCGCACATGCAAATGCTCCGTTCGCTCCCACACAAAATATTGCTTTATGCAAAGCGACGCCATCGCCTCCCCGCCGCCGATTGGCCGCCCCGCGCCCGGCACGGCTCAATTGGCGCAGCCGTTTGCATATGAATGCGATGGGCCCGGCTCCCGGCCCCGGCTCCGCACCCGCGGCCCGGCCCCGCCGCCCCCCGCGATGCGATGCGATGCGCAGAGCGGAGCGGAGCGGAGCGGTGCTGCGCGGCGGAGGGAGCAGCGCGTTCCCAGGTGGGGCCGGGCCGGGGGCGGCGGGGGGCAGAGAGTGCCGGGGGGAGAGGGGACGCGGCGCGGGGGGGGGGCGGGCGCTGCGCGGAACGGGGCACCGCGCCCCCCCGGCCGGGCCGCACTCAGCGCGTGGAGGGCTCTCGAGAGGGCCTGGAGGGCCCTTCGCGCACCGCCCCACGTGCCGAGGGCTGCGGGGAACCCCGCCCCGGCCGCGCCCCGCAGGTGTAGGTGTAGGGCCCCCACGGGTCGGAGGGGACGGGCGCGGGGAGTCCCCGATGCGGGGCGGAACGGCGGTGGGAAGGAGGAGAGGGGCCGGGGATTCCGGGAGGCACCGGGCGGAGGGAGGGAGGGACGGACGCGCGGAGCATGAAATGAAGTCGTAGCCGCATACACTTGACTTCTCTTGACATGTGAAAAGTGCTAAAAGTCAAAGCTCATCAATAAAGTATCTTGAAACTGAATAAGAGCGCTGACAACCATTGCATTCTTAAATAAAGTACAATGAGGAGACAAACGACTCTGCCAAGGAGTTTGCATGTGAGTGAAAGGGCGCTCAATGGGAGCGGGATAATGGGCCGCGGCCGCAGGCACTGCCCGCCCCGCGCCGCCGGAGCTGCCTGGGAGCGGGAGGGGACGGAGGGGGGGACCCGACCGCAGCGCCCCGCACCGCTCCGCGGAGGGAGAGAAGAGCGGAACCACCGCAGAGCGACCCCGGGTGCCGCCCCCTTCCCCGGGGACGCTCAGCCCCGGGGGGAGTTTGGGAGCGGGGATGGGCTCTGCCCCGGGGTGAAGTCAGCCGTGTCCGCGGGCCTCGCTTTTGTCATTTCGCTTTCTTTCTCTTTTTTCTTTTCTTTTTTCTTTCTTTTCTTTTCTTTTCTTTTTTTTTTCTTTTTTTCTTTTTTTTTTCTTTTTTTTTTTTTTCCGGATAGTTCCTTCCCGCTGCACCCTCCACCAACCGAGCAAGTTTGGGCTTTGCTCTCACTTCACTCCCGTCCGCAGAGTTAAAGAGAGAAGAAAGGCGCGCAGCTCCGCAGAGCGCTCCCCACGCCCGTCCCGGGGCCGCGCTGCTGTCCCCCCCGCGCCGCGTCCTTTGTGTCCCCTCCGCCCCAAAAAACTTTCACCACCACTCCCCCCCCCACGCCAAGGAGGGGAGGGAGGAGGGAGGGGGAACGCCGCTGACGTCACGGCGGTGCGCGTCGGGGGGCGAAGAAAGCCGAAAGTTGAAGGGAAGAAAGAGCAGCGGTGCGGAGCAGCGTGCGGGGCCCCGTCCGCGTTCGCCCCGCGCTGCCACCCGGCCCGGCCCGGCCCGGCCCGGCCCCGCCGCCATTTTCCTTCAGCCCGCGGCCGTGGCAGCCCCGCAACTGAACCCCCCCGCACCGGGAGGAGCCGCCCCGAGGCCGGGACGCGGTGCCCTCGGGCGGGGCTGCGGGCTGGGAGGGGGAGCGCCGTGCCCGGAGCCCTCCGCTCTGAACGCCCGCTTGTTCCTGTGATGATTTTTCTTTGACTTTTCTCTCGCACCCAGCAGCCTTCTCCCCGTTGCCCGTCCCGCCGAGAAGGTGAAGCCCTCCGGCACAGCTCTGCCTGCGGCCGCCTGCCTTTTTCCTACCTCCTCTCCCCCGTTCCAGCAGAGCCTCCGGCCCCCGCAGCCCCCCACGAGAGCTGTACCGCCCGCACTCGGCCGTGCCTCAACTCTCCCCTATTGCTTTTCGAACACCATTCAAACAAAAAGGAAAAAAAAAAAAAAAAAAAAAAAAGGAGAACATAAAAAAAAAAAGGTTTTATATGTGTGTGTATATATATACTATATATATATATAAAAAGATATACACACACATATATATACAAAGGTAAGCAACCACTACATGTGGTCAATTTTTTTTTTTGTCTGTTTTCCTTTTTTTTTTTTTTTTTTTTAATTGCAGCCCTTAATTGGTGTAACGTCCCTCTCTCCACGCTTCTCTCCCCCCCGAGAGCTCTCTGTGCCGCACAGCGGTCCCCTCTCGCCGCACTCCGTCGGGCGCTGAGCACAGCTCTACACACCCCGTATCGTCTCCTCGGATTAATGTCCGGGCTGCGAAGTACCTTTTTTAATACCCAGAAAAATGCTTAAAGTCCCCTTGTCCAGTCCGGTCTGAGAGCGAAGAGATACAGCAGCCCTGACGGCTCCGACTACGCTGCGTTTGCCTCCGGGACACCGCGTGCCTGTTCGGATCTGTGCTGACAGCGGGTGAGACCCGCAGCGCGCAGAGTTACACGGGGCTCTCCGAGCCGGTAACCAAACTTTGGGACCGCTCCGTGTGGACGGAGAGCCGCACCGGTGGGATAAGGCCGAGCGGAGCGGCTCTTTAAGCGCCGTTGTCTGGGACGAGCAGCAGCTGAGCTCCGTTCGCCAGCGCAGCGTCGGTTTGATTACAGACCGAGAGAGGGGAGGCTTAGGATCCCACACCTCGGGACCCACAAAGCCCTTCCCCGATGCACTTCCAACGGCCGAGCGGTCCGGGGCCGCCCTTGAGCTCCGCACACCGCCCCGCACTGGGCCGGTCTGCCCCGCGTACGGCACCGGCCGCGGCGGTCGCTCCCCCTGCCCGGCCCTCGGCGCGTCGCGCTCGGAACCGAGTTGAAATCGCGGCGTTCCCCGTCTGGGAAGCCCGAAAGTTGGGTTAAAGGGATGTAATGGCCGCAGACGTCCTCCCTCGGCCGAACCCCACGCCCGATCCCGCATCTCTCAGTGCCGCCGCGCCATACGTCAGCGGGATGCGCATATAAAAGCGGCTCTGGTCAGAGGTAATTATGTCACAGCTTTCTCCCGGCGTGACAGCTGGATAAACACCGTCCCCATAAACATCTCTAATTAGGGAGGAGGATCTCGCAGAGATGCTGTTTGATTTATTGCTGCCGGAGAATGTCCATTTACCGCGATATCGCCGCGCAGCAGCGGCGAGGAGCGCCCGGGGACGCCGCGCACAGGTAAGCGGGGCTGCGGGCTCTCCGCCGGCCCTTTGTTCTCCGCTGTTTCGGGGGCACAACGCCCTTCGGCGGCTCTCCCCTCCCGCCCGCTCCGCGGCACCCATTCCGAACCCCCGACGGCTGCGCGCAGCCCTCCCGCAGCCCGCACAGTCCCGCGGCCCTGCGCTGCCCCCGACGGCGCGGCAGCCGCTCCCCACCTGTTGGGCCGTGCGCTGCCCGCGGAGCGCGCTCGTCGCCGGGCCCCGACGGGGCGGGGGAGGCCGCGGGGTGGGGGCGCGGAGGGGCCGTTACCTGTCCGGCGGCGCGGCGGCCCGAGGAGGCACCTGGCGGCTCCGCTCGGCGATTCCTACGCCGGAACCTGCCACACAGTTTAAATGTCAATGACAATAAAAGAGGGGTGCTGCCTTTGCACTAACTTTCCCTTAATATCCACGCCAGCGCCTCCCCCATTGGCTGGGCCGCCCCGGTGACGTCACGGCGGACAGTACTTAGCTAATGAGACATTTTAGGCGACACGAGCCCGGCCGCCGCCCGCCCCGACGGCACTCGCGGCACGGCCCCCGCCCGGGGCCAGGCTGCTGGGATCGCCCCCGCCCCCCCCCCCGTCCCGGACCGGCTGCCCCTCATTCCGTCTGACGGGGGCTCCGGGGCTGCCCCTCGCCCCCGACGGCTCTCCCCCGCCCCGCGCTGCCCCGGCCCGGGCCCACGCTTAAGGCTGCGGCCGTCGTGCCCGGCCCCGACGTGGGTCTCCGCCCGCAGAGAGGGGCTACGACCGGCGCCCACGTGTCAGAGGGTAACGAATGTATGGCCACAGAGGCACCCCACCGGCCGACGGTTCTGTCGGACTGTACTCGGTGTTCGCGGAGCTGCCGATGAGCTGGGGGGGCTGCGAGGCCCGTCCCGCCGCCGCCCCTTCGAGGTATGGCCCCGCGGGGTGACCCCGACCCCGGGCCGCGGCCGCGTGGGGCTTTCGCGGCGCTCTCGGAGCCACCGCCTCGAAGGGGCCGCGGATCCCCGCGACCCGGCGGGGCCCTCGAGGGAGGGGAGCGACGGGAACGCCGCGGCTCCCGCCCGCTTATCCGCCTGTCAACAGCGGGAGACGGCTCCCGCAGCAGGGCCAGGTGCTGCCGCCCCGCGCCGCGCCGCTCTCCAGAAACCGCTGAGGCGTAAAGAGGAGCGCTCGGCCGGGCACGCGGTGCCCCCGCAGCACCGCCGCGCTCTGTCTGCGCTTTCATCTCCTCGGAAAAATCCGCGCGGAGCGGAGCGGGGCGGGAGGAGGAGGAAGAGAGCGGGCCGTGTGTGCCTCGGGAGCGTCGCAGAGGCCGCAGAAAAATAATAATAATAATAAAAATAATACACATAAGTAGGATAAGGGAGGGGGGAAGCTGCAGAGCCTGCGCCCGAAGCACGCGGGGCCGCGGTGGCACAGCTGCACGGGGCTGCCCCTGCGCACAACCTGCGCCGCTGCGCCCCACTGCCCCGCGCGGGGTGTCCCCGGTGGGGCGATCCTGAGCGGACCCCCGTGCCACCTCCGGGTCGTGCTCATCGGAGCGCTGCGAACTGATAAACTCTGTACGTCTTTGATTTACACCGCGACGCGGAGTTGCGTTTTCTTTTAATCCCCTTCCCGAGGTGCCCCGAAGCCCCGCGCTCGCAGGGATGGGGCGATCCGCGGCACGCGGTGTAATAATGAGAGTTAATTCTCTACCCAAGCAGAACTTGAGCAATAATAATAAGCACATCAGAACCGCTTGTTTACTGCGGCGCTGCGCGGGCTGCGGGGCCGGGATCGCTGCGGGAAACGGTGTAACCCGAAGGAAACACTGTAGAACGGGGGGATATGGCAGTGGAAGGGCGGATCCGGCTCGCGAGGAGGGAGCTCGGTGAGCGCTTGGCTGGGACGTGCGCCCGTGCGTAAGGTACGTGGTCTGCAGTACTTCGGTTTTCCTTCCCCGCACGTTTATTTCGTAGCCTGATAGAATTCCCTCCGTCTGACATCTGCCTTTCGCCCCAGGACCGCGCTCAGCCCCGCTGCGGCGACGCGGATTTGCGCTGCTTCCGCCTCGTTCTTTGCCGTCCCGACGGAGCCCGACAGCCCCGTATCCTCGAACAAAACCCGCGGGGTCGGCACCGAAAGGCCTCTTAGTGCTGCGCTCCGGGTCCCGCCGGGCGGGGCGGCGCGGGAGCGGTGCGCGGGGCTGAGCCCGGCGTGCGGAGTCCGGGGCCGCTGCGGGACCGCCTCGGGCAGAGGCGCGTCCCGAGGACGGGGCCGCGGTGTTCGCCCCGTGCTCTGCTCCAAAAAAAGCTTCGCTTCAAAAAAGAAACGCAGCCGTAAATCAGCTCTTTGCGCTTCGTGGCCGAGCGTTATCTCCGCGGTTTTTTTTTTTTTTTTTTTTCTTTCCTCCCGAGAACTCCTAATGGTATTAATTTGGCCAAAAAAACTTGATCCCGGGCTGTCTGGAATAATCTCCCTTCTCCCTCCTCCCGAACATTTCCATAATAACCGCGACTCGGGACCCCGCTCGGGCCGTGCGCCTCCCGCGCCCCGCGCAGCCCCGACGCGGGCTGCATTCCCCGGGGGTGATGGGATGCAATCCGCCGAGAGCCGACAGGCACGTCCTGGATGTTAGGGACGCACTGCTCCTCAACGTGACAAGGCTGAGTTCGATCTACAATTGTATTTGAAAGGGCAATGAGCGGAAAGATCTCCCGTCATTAAAGCCTCCCTCTCCGCTCGCGCAATAACGAGACCCTTCATTTGCACACAAACGCTCGGGAAAAGAGCCGTAAAGTCCCGCACCGGCCCGACCGCGCCGCGGAGCGCCCGCGGGGAGGGGGCGGCGGTGCGGAGGGGTCCCAACGCGCCCATGTGACCGCGGTGACTTTTTACTTTAAATCTTGAATAAGACGTGAGTTGTAACAAGGGGATTTGCACTTACTCCGTGACCCCTGTAATTGGATTAAATATAGACCGAGACGTACAAAAACAGAGCGAGATTGACACCTGCCAACTGGACTTCCTTATGATTGATCGTGATGCTTCGTGCCGGCAACAATAATGAAATAAATTGTATGGATAAAGGCGCGCATTTGTCATTTCCGCGCGGGGCGAGGGGAAGGCAGTGCGAGGCAAACTGCTCGCTGACAGACGGAGCGGCGCGCCGAGCTGCAGCGCCGTGCGCGGACCCCAGACGTTGACGAGACAAATTATAACTTGTCACAACCTCTTTAAATTCAGAACTTTTCAATTAACATATAGATTGCCGCTGCACACGAGTCCGCGCGGACGGGCGGCGGCCGTCGGGGGCCGAGGGGCTGCGGCGCGGCTGCGCCCCTGCACAGAGGCCGCGGGGATCGCCCGCAGTCTCCGCGCCTCCTCCGCCGCGGGGCTCTCCCGGAGCCGCCCCCGTCGGCCACCGGTCCGGGCTCGGGCGGGTGCTGGGTGCTGGGTCCCGGCGGCCGCCCGGTGCCCGTCGGGCAGCGCTTCCCCCGGTGCGGGGCGGAAGTGTGCGGGTTGGGGCGGGCCGGGCCCCGCCGGGAGCACCGTCGTGTCCCGGGACTGGGGCAGCTCCCGGTCCGGCCCCAAACATTGCTCCGTGCCCGGCCCCGAGCGCTGCCCTGAGCTGGCTGTGCCCCGGGGACATTGCGGCCCCATCCGTGGGGCATTTCCTCCGCAGATATTGGTTTCTTTTCTTTTCTTTTCTTTTCTTTTCTTTTCTTTTCTTTTCTTTTCTTTTCTTTTCTTTTCTTTTCTTTTCTTTTCTTTTCTTTTCTTTTCTTTTCTTTTCTTTTCTTTTCTTTTCTTTTCTTTTCTTTTCTTTTTCCTCTCCTCTCCTCTCCTCTCCTCTCCTCTCCTCTCCTCTCCTCTCCTCTCCTCTCCTCTCCTCTCCTCTCCTCTCCTCTCCTCTCCTCTCCTCTCCTCTCCTCTCCTCTCCTCTCCTCTCCTCTCCTCTCCTCTCCTCTCCTCTCCTCTCCTCCGCTCTTCTTCTCCAGCCTCTCTTCTTTCCTTTTTATTTATTTATCGACCTATTTGTTTATTTTATTTTATTTTCTTCTTCTTCTTTTAATTCTTCTTCGTATTCCGAGCCTGTTTCTGCTGGGCCCACCATCCCAAACGCGGAGTTGTGGCCCCACGGCTGCGGCCGGGCACAGGCAGCGCCGATCCGTAGAACCCCGTGTCCCAACCTGGGGAAAATCCCCTCCTCCGGCACCGCGACCTCTCCGCGCGCTGTAATTACCGCCGAACTCGTTCCTCTAAATTAAATGCTGCTGTGATTTGAATCCGTGTAAAGCACGAAGCGAGTTCCATCGAATGAGCCGAGCCCGCCCGCTTTCCCCAGTGGCTGCATCCATTAACATTATAATCTCAAACACCATTTTTTATGTAACACCATTGTTAGTAAATCAACTCCTCAGGTCCACAGAGACGCTGACCCCTGGCAATTCAGCGAAAGTGTAATTATCTCCCCGAATCTTGGGCAGATTTAGGAGATTACATCGCAACTAACTCCATATCAATGCTAATGCCCCGGCTCCAGGTGCCGCTCGGCGCGGTGCGGCCCCGCTCCGCGGCACAAAGCGCAGCGCCGCGGCCGGGAGGGACGGGGCGCCCCCAAATTGCACCTATTTGTGCCACAAAACCTGGTCCGCGGATGGCAAAGTGAAACAAAGCGGCCATGCTAAATTAGCGTTAAATAAAGGGCACTTTAATGCTCGGTTACAGTCAACTGGTGTATATTTGATGGCTAATTGTCTATCAAAATTAAAGAGAAAAGAACAAATGATTCGTTATAAGAAGGTGTTAAAAGCTCCGACAAAGGCGCGTTTCACAAATATAATATCTGCGGACGGCGAATTGTCCGTTCGGGGCTCTTTTAACGTAGTGAAGGCCCGGGACTCCCGAGATATGAATAATGGGCACAAACGCGCTCTTTTATTCTCAAAGAGCCTCACTGGGAGCGGAGGCTCCGGAACAACCGAAGCGGAGAGTGCGGGCAGAGCCGGGCTGCGGCGGTCCCGACGGCCGCCGAGAGAAACGCGCTGAGCGGCACCGGGTCGTTCTGGGCTTCGCGATACGAGAAGGACCGCAGAGCCTTGGCGGTGGTGGGACGGGGCCGTGCGGGTGCGGGGCGTTCGCGTTCGGTGCTTCTCAGATCCAGGGATCTGTCCGGGCCGGGGGCATAAAGGAGGGCGGAGAGGAAAGGAAAGGACACAGGGGAAAAAAAAAAAAAGGAATTAAAAAACAAATGAGTGAATGAATAATAAGAAGAAAAGGGTGGAAGTGGGGAGGGACGAAAAAAGAAGGAAAAAAGGAAAAATGAAAGAAGAATATGGGAAAGAGACAGAAAGAAAGAGGGGAGAAAGGAAGAAAGTGTAGGAAAAGGAAAGGGGAAAAAAGGAGGAAAGAAAGAAGAAAATGGGAAAGAGAAAGAAAAAGGTAGGAAAATGAAGAAAATGTAGGAAAAGGAAAGAAAAATGGGGAAAAGAAAAGAAAATGGGGAAAAGAAAGAGGGAAAAAAAGAAGAAAAGAAAGAAGGAAAAAAGAGAAAACAAATAAAGAAAAAAGGAGAAAAGAAAGAGGGAAGGAAAAAGGAAGAAAAGAAAAAGGGGAAAAGGAAGAAGAGAGAAGGAAAAAAAGAAAGAAAAAAGAAGAAAGAAAAAGGGAGGAAAAAAAGAAAAAGAAAAAAAGGAGAAAAGAAACTAAAAAAAAGGGGGGGTGGGGGGAGGAGAGAAAAATTGGAAGGAAAAAAAGAAAGTAAGAAAAGGAATAGAAAAGAAAAGGAGAAGAGCCCCAGCGTGGGCCGAAGTTCCCTCAGAGGGGCGGCGGGGAGCGGCCGGGCCGGAGCCCCCGCGGAGGCAGTGGGGCGCGGGGCAGCGATGCGGGCGGAGCGGCAAACCGCCCGGAAAATGGACCCGCGGAGAGCGGGAGTGCGCTTCTTTATCTCTGACAACTTGTGTCCTAAAGAAACTATCTTGAAGATAATTGAAATGATTACAATTCATTGCTGCATTGCTTTGAATGTGAACAGTCAAATAATGAAATCTTCGTAATACAGCAAAAATTTAATTTACATTACACCACCGCTCGAGGTTTTCCTTTTTCTTTCTTTCTTTTTTTTTTCTTTTTCTTTTTCTTTTTCTTTTTTTTTTTTTCGAGCCCGGCTGCCCCCGACAGCTCACGCACCGCCCCGCGCTCCGCTGCCTGATTCCCATTCTCGGGGCCGTTCCCCTCCGGAGGCTCCAGGTGCGGGGCGGGGGGGGAGGTCTGGGGGCCGCCCCGGGGCTCTCTCACGGCCATCGCCGCTCTCTCAGCCGGGACGGGGGCTGCCCGTCCCCGAACCCCGGCCCGGACCCCCCCGACCCCTCCGGTCCTTAAGCCGAGTCCGAAGCGGACCGGGCTGCGCGCTCCGTGAAACGAACCGCTTCTAAAAAAAAAAAAAAAAAAAGACCATCTGGTAATTGTCTTCCTTTAGATCTTCCCTTAATTACGCTTTTAATTAAAGATGGTTCAAGGCATTGGACCACATGAAGGGCAGTAATTACAAATTACATTACAAACCCAACAGATGTAGCTCTATCTGCTGGGAAAAAGGTACCGGAATAAAATTTGACTAAACTTTCGGATAAATTAATCCGCTGCCTTGAGAACAGAAGCACATTTTTTATTATGCAGACTCTAGCCAGGATTTAAGTTCTCTGTCATGATTGTTTTCATATTTCTTTGACATCTATTGATTTGGAGGCAGCTGCAAGGCTTTGTCACAAGAGAGAAGAGCAGTCACAATATATTAGCTTGATGGCATAACTCGAATATGAGTAGGAAGGATAGAAACATGACAGGGAGCCACGTGACCGAGCGATGGGTCTCCGACAAAATAAAGAAATTAATTTTTAATAAAAAGCTTTAAAAATACTGCAGCCAAGGCAAAGGGAACGGCAGCACTCGTTCATTACCAACGGCTTCAACGCTCACCCACAGGCGGGGAGGGGACCCAGGCTGCTGGTCAGATGGAGCCATGCAGGCAGCGGATAGGGCCAGCCCCACCGCAGGCTCTGGCCCCGTGGCCAAGCTCGTCCACAGCAGTGCTGAGCCCACCTCCAGCTCACGGCTCTGCTGCATTCTGCCAAAAATCCTGCAGTAAGCGGGCAACGGGAGCCCAGAGAGTTTGAGCAGGTTTGGGCAAGGCAGCGGGATTTCCCCCTTGGGGAAAGGCTGACTCTTCAAGGCAGTCTTTGGGGTCAGCCTGGAGAGCGAGGATTCATGGGTCAGGTGTTCCATCGCATCATGGGTGAGAAATGAAGCTGGGATGCCCCCTTGTTCCCCTCCTTGCCCCATGTGATTGTACAGACACACAAGCACACAAGCACACAGACACACGCACACGGACATGGCACCATGCTGTCCCCAGGACAGCCCCGCAGGCCCTGGCCCAGCTGCTCCCAGCCCCGCAGCACGCACACACCGCGCACCGCCGCAGCCACGCGTTCACACTTTCACACGCGCTCTGCTCACAGTGTCACATCTTTTTCGGTCGGATGTGCGCTAAGCGCTCTGCGGGCCCAACCCACCCCTCTCACTGAAGCCTCTGCGTGCCGGAGTGGCACAGGGCTGCTCAGTGCAGGGACAACGTTGGGCAGGAGCCCCTCAACCCAGTGAGGCTGCAGTGCATGGGTGGGCAGTGCCAGCAGGTGTTGTTTCATGTCCCCAACAAGGGAGAGCTCACAGCTCCTCGGCCCTCATTTGGTTTCAAATGAGCAGTCCCAGTGCTCCTCTACTTGTTCCTTTATTGGACCTGTGTTTTGCCACCATTTTCTGCTTTACAAACATGACCCCATTGTCAAAAGTTTCTGAAGTTCGTCCCTATGGCACATCATCACAGGGAGCAAAGGGTGAGGACATACTCTCTCCAAATGTAATACTTCCAGCAATTGCTGGCAGTGCGCATGGTGATGCTCCATTCCTCACCAACTCTGGTGCAGGCTGTGGTCCCACTGAGCAGGGCGCTGTGTAGAGCTGCAGGTTCAGAAGGCTCACTGCATTTGTGCACCCACATAAACAGACACAACCTCACAGGACTCTCCAGCTCCCCCAGGAAGAGAATCTCTCTTTTTCAATAAGGGAACACTTACCTGCATGGGATCTTCCACAGCACAGGGAGCTTTCAAAGGACTGACTCAACACACACAGATGTAATAGGAGAGGCAGCAGCACAGCAGTGTTTTCTCTGTGCTGTTTGTGCCCACTCTTCCAGTCAAGCTTTACCCACTGGCACTGGGACCGACACTCGCTTCACACCAACACACCCTGAAGAAATCAGAAATCTACAGGCAATACCCATCACCTGGGGACAACGTATGGATTTGTCACTGTCCTCAGAGGAGCGAGAATCCTAAAATCAATGGCCAGATTGCTCTGATCCATACCTGCAGATGCTTCATCTGCGATAGATGCAGTATTGACAGCTCTTCATTGCACCGATCGCCTCGGCCGGGTAATTGCAGTGTGGTGTGAGCAGTGTGTGAGGAGCTGGAGCCCCAAAACGGAGCTGATACAAACAGTGCTCTGTAGTTATAGACACAGCCGTGCTCGTTGCTTTCAGGCACAGCACAGCAGTCCTGAACCAAAGCAAAGCCTGAAAACAGCAACGGTAAAGGGAGGAGAAATCAGTGAGGAAGAACAGGCACTAAGGGGGGAAAGTGTAATGAAGGGAAACCCAATATTGACAGATCACGTAGAGCAGAAGGAGATGGGGTAGAAAAAAAACAGTCAAATGCAGACAGAAATATGTCTGGTGGGGGAGCACTGGGAATTTCCATTTGCTGCCGGAGCCTATGGATAAACGGAATGGAATAAAGGGAAGAGCCCCAACGCTGTCTCAAAATATGATTTCCTGAGCTATTTTCATTACTGTCTGCAAAACATTATCAAAGCATTATCTGCAGAATGCAATGGGGAAGGGAAAAGATCAGTCTGGAAAGGTCTTGGAGCCATTAATAATTTCCTCTGGCAACAAGGAAACCTGCCCACACCTCCAGCGTTGGGAAGAGCAAACAGGCAGCGAAATCCCCTCCGCGCTCTGCCCTGGAGCCAGGTTCTTAACTTTCTGATCACTTTTATTTCAGTTTCTTACACTTCAGCAAAACGCAGCAGAGCTTGACAAATTCATTTTGCAAGAGAAAGTCTGCTGCAACTTGTTTGCCTTTTGTTTTCAAAGTGTGGACGCGGAGGAGTGCATTCCTGGAAAAAACCCTAAAAATGATGTTAGCAGCTCCGCCAGGCTCAGGCTGGGGAGCAGTGCTGGGTGCTGCCAACAGCCCATGTCCTGCTGTGCATCCATGAGATTCGGGGCTCATGGGCTGCAGCACAGTGTGCCGTGCTGTGCTATGCCATGGTGTGCCATGCTGTGCCGTGCAGTGTTGCTGCAGGTGCCAGCACTTCCCTAAGTAGGTCACATCAGCAACGAGTGCAGATGTCATAAGATAAGGGTAAAAATCCAAGCAAAAAAGTACAGAAACCATCTGATCCCCAAACTCCACACCCCATGAATACTTAAACACCCTCGGATGTTCCTGGGTGAGAAGCGGTAGCCGCAGAAGAGCTAAGTGCACTTTTCCTCTAAAGCAGTGACTCAGGCGATTGCTGGTGGCAGAGGCCAAGAGAAATAAGACCACGTCTGCAAGTTTGAGGTCTTCCTCAGAGTAATTCCATAATAATTTTACCTCCAATTTGCAGCTTCTTGTGCTAGAGGGACTGGGAGCAGAAGAGGCAATGTGGACGCAGATGTGGATGCAGATGTGAGGCTGCCAGGTAGCGGGGGAGCCAGGACACATCCTGCCCACACCGTGCCCACCTGCATTCACCCCTCACATGGAGCCTGCTGGGCTCCCCTTGCTCTCACTCCTGTACTGCATGCAGAGGCAGCGGCTGAAGCACCGCATTGTGCTCGCCCGGCACCTTTTGCTCGCCCACAATCTGTCATTGTGTGCGGTTTTATCGTGATTAAATCCCAGATGAACATACATGGGAAAAGTTCATCCAAACAGATGGGGAACAATGGGCGTTTGAAGGCTGGAGGGCAACAAGTGGTGCTTTCCAAGGGTAGCAAAGTTGGCATTAAATGCAGGCAATGCCTCCGGCAGCGCAGGACCACGCTGGGCGCAGTGCTCAGGTGCAGGAGTGGCCAGGAATGGGCGAGGAGAGCTTTATATTTTATTTGTGGCAGCAAGTGGAGTGTTTCTGCTCAAAATATAAATAGTGAATGCTTGTGCTAATGAAATGCTCTCTAATGGCAGCTGGGAGACTTTGCTTTTCCCCAGGTAGAAATGCTGGGAATTCAAATAACCAGCAATAGTTTTGCAAATCGCAGCCACGTTTATAAGCTATAAACTGTGCAAAATGTGCTGGGTGCCTGAGGAATTTCAGACCCAGTTGCAGCTCATGTACAAGTTCATTTTTTTTTGTCCACAGCACAAAATGAAGGCAGCAGATGCAGATAGGAATCAGAGAGGGCAAAAAGACTCTTAAAGCCTCGTAGCACCGAAGCCAGCCATGCCCTTCCCACAGGTTTGTTTTCCAATGTGACCAAAGCAGGGTAATGAATGGGCCAAGGACCTCCACGGGCAGACGGTGTGATCTGGACTCTGAGGGTATCCTCCGTGAGTCCATATAAAGTAGAACACACAGATAATCCGTGGCCAGAGGAAACCTGCAGGCTGCCGCACACACCCCAAGAAGGCCTCGGCAACACGGGATAAACAATTAACACAAATTTCAAATCACTGCACTGTCACCTTAATAGGCAGTGAAGTCAGCTGCGATGGGCGTAATAGGATGAGACAGTTTAATTCTTGTTATGACTTTAGCTGCAGCCTTGTAAAGCAGCTGAGAACGGTGCAGCGAGGGGCTTGCAGTCACTGTGGGCTGCGGGCCTGGACAGAGCAGGAGCAAATGGCACCCAGGCTCTGGCGTAACGCTGGGGATGCGTTCCCTCATCACAGGAGGTTGGTACACTGTTAGAAAGGTCTGCTACGGATAAAGCAGGGCCATTTTTCAGCAGTGAGAGCAGCTGGGAGGCTGCGCACGATATCACGTTGTATATCATAAACACACATATCCAGGAGGTGAACTGAACCAATTCTGTTTTCCCAGCATTAAGCTTCAAAAAATTAGAAATCACCCAGGCTTGAACCTCAGACAGACAGGTAATGAGCCATGACAGCCCTGCACCGGGATGCGCAGGAACGGGCAGGCAGGGCCGGGTGTCAGCCGCAGGAACGCGCCTCAGCCCCAAATCTCCGAGCAATGCGCCAAGTGTGAGCACGTCGCTGTGCGGGGTGGGTGGGGGGCCGGGGGTGGCCGCTCCTGAAGTGGGGCTGCAGCCTGGCTGGGAACACAGCCCCGGGCTGGGGAACTGAACCTGCCGCTGCGGGGATGCTGTCCCGCTGGGTGACAGGGTGATGTGTTCATAAATGGGGCTTTCTTTAGGTTGGATATTAGGAATAATTAGGGTGGATACTAGGAAGAATTAGAAAGAGTGGTAACGCAGTGGCACGGGCTGCCCAGGGAGGTGGTGAAATCACTGTCCCTGGAGGTGTTCAAGAATTGTGTAGGTGTGACCCTGAGGGACGTGGTTAGTGGGCAATGGTGTGGGTGGGTTGGGGCTGGACTGGATGACCTCAGAGGTCTTTTCCAACCTTAATGCTTCTATGATTCTTTCCGTATTTTTGATATGTTGGAGTGGTTTTGCCCCATCTTCGTTTTGGGCGACTTGTTTTGGAAACAAGGCTGAGCTGCCAAGCTGCCATGTCACGGAGCACCTTAATTCTGCATGATGGGGTGGGATAATGTCTGGTTGGAGGCTGGCGCTTGGCCTGCTCCCTGCCCGCAGGATGACTAACGTGCGGGGCCTCACTGGCTGCTACTCACCCCAAAACTCACCTCCAGCTTTCTGGATCTTGCGATGCTAAATTCCTGTAGCGAAAAGGGGCTTTCATGCCTTTATATGGAATTACAAACCTGTGTTAAGCCTCAAAAGATGTTTTTATTGGAAAATCTCGACAGCTGCCAGCTTCCCTAAATCCCAAACTATCATTACACGTTTAGTTGCAGACGAGGGATTTTTCTGGACCTTCCCTCCTGACCCAACAATAAAGCCAACTTGGTCTGAGATTGAAGATTCATTTATCTCTCCTTGGCAATTATCTCTATTACCGCCTGCAATCCTTCCCAATCTTTCTAAACAACATCCTGCTATTAAAGCCACTTGGCAAGCATTTAAAGCCCGGGATAAGTTAACCATGCACAAATATCCCACTCGGGGAAGGATCCGGCAATAAAAATAAACAGTTTACGTTCTGAAGGGCATGGTTCAGGACGGGCATTCTTCATTTGTGAAGAGAGGTCATCATTGCTGACAATAAAATTATGTAGGACCTGATCCTCCCCCACTGAGCTCAACAGCAAAATCCCTCATGGTTTCAATGGTGTTTTCTGAGGTCAGCTGCTGGGAAAGCCAACATTCCTCAAAGTTGCTGAAAATCTATAATTGAATATATTAAGAGGGCTTTCAAAGGGATGTCAGCTTTGGAGGCTTAGTGCACACCATGCTGCAGAGGGGATCCCCGCGCATCACCGGCCCTGCGCAGCCTCAGTGCTGCTTTGTGATCTGGTCTCCTGCAGCGTCTGTGGGGCTGGTGGGGATGTGGGGCTGCAGTCCTGCCCATCAGCTAGCAGGGTGTGCAGCTCTCCTGTCACAGCACATAACCGTGGGAGGGACACCCCGGTGAACCTTGTTGCACCTTGTATGTCCATGTTTAGTAAAATGAAGTGCAGCTTGGTCCTTTGGGACATGATTTAAAAGCATCCCCCAAAAGCAGGTTATTAACTCATGGGCTGAACTTCAAAGTGTTCTTACGCTCCTTTGGAAATGCTCACCAGTAACTCTTTGGGAGCTGGAAACCTTCCACTTCTCCTTACACGGTATTTTCCTGGCCCACAGGCAGCATTTCCCTTAGGCACTCAGGCAGGAACGGGATGCTTGGTGTTGGCCCAGGGGTGGGGGCACCAAGGGGCATTCCAGCCATGCTGCAGCCATCCTCCTGAAGAGTTGGTGTCCTTCTTTTCCCATTCACTTCATCAGAGAAAGCTGAAATTCAGCAGAAGCCGTGGAAATCACAACAGAGAATTGCTGGTTTGCTGTGCTGACTGAGATTTTAAATTAATATTTTAAATAAATAACATTAGAGTGACATTCATTTATTGTGTGAACAAGACACCATTCCCATCAGGTCAGAGCAGAGCAGGTGACTTCTCCAGGTTACCCTCTGCAGCGCTCTGTGGGAAGCGGGAGATATCAGTGGTGCTTGATTGCCCTTGTTCGTGCAGTACTCAATTTATTCCCACCCTATGTGGGCTGGTTGACGAAGAGCTGAGCGCCGTTGGAGGTCTCCCCGAGGACTCGTAGAGGACCTTTACTCTGGAAAAAGAGGTACTGGTGAGTTTTAGTCCAGGCAGTCTAATATCAATCATATCAACGTTCTGAGACGCTGCAAAGCCACAGCAATAGCAAGGGAGCAGCCAACCTGGCCCTGTGCCAAGCATGGCTCAAGGCCAAGATACCTATAGAGCCTGGAGGTGAGCACAAACACCTTGGGGGTGGTGCTTACCTGGACAAACAGCAGCTGCCTGTCCCTGTGCGGCGCTGGTTGGATGGATGGGGATGGTATTGCTCCCTCCGCCAGCTCCCAGTTTCTTTCATTACCTGCCCTAAGCTTCTCTCAGAGATAAGAGGTTCTTGTGTAAAGCCACTAATTTAGTCCCAGAAAAGGAGAGAATAAGTCTGGATGCAAAAGGCTGGTGGGATTTTGACAAGATGCATGTCGAGGTTGGGCGACTAGTCTTAATTAGGCCATCTTTGTTTACATTTGATGTTTATCAGCTAATTGGCATGGCAAGGTGTGAGTCACACTGCTTCCCTCTGGCATCAAATCCATTTGCGGGAGAAAAACTGGGAGAACAAATTATCCCAATTATAGGACACCCCACTGTGCTAATTGCCATCCTAGGGAGGCAGAGCCTCACACCACTGCGCTGCTCCCACCCAGTCTTGCACCCCCAGGCCTGCGCCTTGCTGCCCCGTTCCCTCTGCCACCAATCTCAGGCCAGGGCTGCCTCCTGCATCACCCCATATTTTCCCCTTTACTTGTTCTGCCTTGGTGAGGCCACACTGATCACAAGAGACACGTCATCGTGCCTCCAATGTTGCACTGCTTGTCAGATCAGAGCCTGGAGGTTTGCTGTGGCAGGGCTGGACCTCACGCTCATTGTCGAGGCTCACGGGCAGCGTTCAGACCTGCCTGGGCTCTTTCCCCATCCCCACCTTTAAAAATGCTTTTGGATTGCCAGCAAACAGCCTGGTGCCCCGGTCTGTCCTCCCCTTCCTCAGCTCTTGATTGCTGCGATTCTGTGAGTACCACACGGTATAAAACTCCACCTTCCTTTCTCTGCCTCCTCCTCTCCCCACCCTCCAGGATGATGCTGTGCCCTCATACCCTTTCAGTCCCTATAGCCTTTCCCCTATGCACGAAGGGTCCAATGCGCAGGAATGTTTCTTGGCTGCCCTTGAGTTGAATGATGATCCTGGAGGCTTGGAAAAGCCACAAAGCTCAATGCTCTCTGTCTCCCTGTGTCTCTCTTGTCTTCCCTTCTTAGTAGGGGTAACAGATGGCTGAGGCTTTCACCAACAGTCCCGAACACATTGTCACTCCCAACTGAAAGTGAAATATTCAGTGGCATTTAAATTAAATAGACTCTAATGCTTCAGTAATATTAATTACGGTTTCATTCATCCCTGGCCTAATAAATCAACACATAAAGATAGGATGATCCCGTGGCTGGCAGCAAAGCAGGGCTATTCTGCCCTTTGTAAGGTTATGCACACAAAGCCCCCATTCTTACGGGGACATGATGGCCCCTCCAAACATCTGTGCTCAGCACCACTTGAGGAGAAGCCAAAGTGGTAACATTTAAACTTTTCTTGTCCAATTTGTCCACGCATCGGGGCTCAATTCAACAAGAACTTTCAGGGAAAATTATAAGAAACGTGTTAAGTGGGTGCAAACTTCCCCCTGCTTGCACAGCGGGTGAGCAGATTTATTCCAGCAGCGCTGCCCAGGGCTGTGTGCTTCTTACCCCAGCCTCAGCATCCAGGCTCAGGGCGAGGAGCACAGAGGTGCCACGGGAAAACCTTGCCTAAGGGTGACATTTTGCTGCGTGGGGAGGCCCGTGGGCTACCGTTTTTCACAATTTTCTTTTTTTCTTTTTTTTTCCTTTTTTTTTTTTTTTTTTCTTTTTGGTGTATGCATACCACAGGGGAAATAGACTCTGCACTTCACCAACAACAGGTTTTTTCCCCTCACCGCTATACATATGTAAAAGGAGGCTAATAAAACGGCTGAATAAAAGATCGCTGCTAGTAAATCTTCCGCAGACAAAACCCTCCACTTGTGATGCTTCAAAGCTGCCCAGAGCTACCAGTTTAGCCCAAAAGTCCCAACTCAGTGCCGCTGATTGGAAAATAAAAAGCCCTGTGCATAAAAACTTCACTCCAATTGTTATGCAGTGAATGCAGCGTTTACATACAGCAGCTTTACTTGACCAAGTGACTCCCGAGGACCGCAGTGAAAAGCCGGCCGCGGTGCAGCTCGGCTCCTCCGGGAGGGCCCTTCTAGAAGAGGTCTGTAAGGAATAAAGGAAGTCGGGATGAGAAATCAGTGCCCTGTCTTGTAAGGGCATCACAGAAAGCTGGACAGGTTTTAAAACAAAATGCAATGGCAAAACAAGCCACAGAGCTGCAGAGCAAAGTGGTGGGAGAGCACGGTTTGGCAGCAGCCCGGGACAGGATGCAGAGGGGCTCACCCTTCTCTCCTCTGGGGGCTCCCCATGGAGCCAGGGGCCGATGGGGCTGGAAGTGCTTTGGCTGCCCTACAAGCACAGCCAGGGGGGCAGTTTCAGCTCGACAGATCCCTGTGGGATGGGGACAGCAGCGTGCCTGGCCAGGGGTGTTCTCTTCCCATGCTTTGATGTAGCAAAAAGCTGGGTCACCCAGCTGGTGTGGGGGGGGGGAGGGGTCACTGGCACTCTGTCATTGGAACTAGGCTCCCTTCTGCCTCCTCACCTCCAAACAGGCACAAGGTCACTTATGCACCGCTCTGAAGGCCTGAGAGAATGCGAGGCAGCCTCTGGCAGAGCCCCCTAAGTGGGAAGGGATGGGCAGGGCTGTGCTGCGGGCACAGGGATGGAGGAGTCTGGCAGGGAGCCGCAGCTGCTGCTCCCCCCGGGGTTCGTCCTTTCTCCATTGGGCCTCACTGTCCCCACCAGCCCATGCCTCAAGCTGCCCCCGGAGCTGGGCTGGCAGGGAGCTGCTGGCGGCCCTCAGTGTTCCAGCTGGTCCGAGCCCACCACAGCAGCTGAGCGGGGAGCGCCTGCTCCTCAACATGTCCTAGTTCCCATCAGCTGGCTGGGGCCGTTGGAGCAGACAGCCGGAGCACATGTTGCTCCAGCCCTGCCGTACCCAGGCCTCCAGCTGAGGGGCTTGGGGTAAAAACTGGGGCAAGAGTTGCCTGAGGACATCAGGGTGCTCCTTCTCTGCCATTCACAGAAATCTCAAATGATTCTCTTTCGACTCCTAGTTTGGAAAAATATTTAATGTTTCCAGATTGAACAACTAGCATCTGTTTGTGCAAACCAACCTTTTGTCCCACCTGTTTCCAGAACAGTATTCCCTGTGAGTTTCAGGTGCCAAAGCTCACAGCTGATGGAGAGGTTCCATGGGTATCTGCCCAGAGTGATGCCTCTCACAGGCACTGGCAGCTGCTCCAGCGACCAGAGGATGGATCCTCTCTCTGGGTTGTGTACAGACAACAATCTTGCTAAAACCATCATCCCTTCCTCTGGGCTACATGAACCCTGAACTACACCTCCATGGCCTCTCTACAGACCAGCCGCCTCTCCTTGAGGAGACTGAAGTTACACACTCCACCAAGTATTTTCAAACCACTAGATTCGTTTGAATGAGTAATGTTGTTAAAACCTTGATAAAAGTTACCAAAATCCTCTAATCAATGAGGTGTTCTTCGTTTGAATGAATAATGTTAAAACCTTGATAAAAGTTACCAAATTCCCCTAATCAACGAGGTGTTCACCATTCACAGAAAAGAAGCAAAACACAAATTTCACCCTTCCTGTCCCAAACAGAGGCCAGCAGACATATTCCAGTAACACAAGAATCTGCATTTTGGGGCCATTAGTGCTGGTTATGATTCCCAAAAGTACAGCGTGCCATGCTAAGCCATTACCGCCTGTCCTCGGACATAAACCTTATGCAACCTGCAGTGGGCTAACATGGGAATAAGTTAGAAAGCAATGTGAACATGGCAGAGATTAGCAGAGAACATTTCACTGGATTTATCTCAAGATACAATTTGTTAACATTTTTTTTCTTCGTTGCTCAAAACATTCCCTGGTAGTTATTTTTAGTGATGACATATATGTTTCCTAGTAAGACATCTTGCATTTAATAGTAATAAGAAATAACATTATCTACTTTTTATGATTGAGGATGAAGGAGTCTATTCTAATAGCTTCAGTTGTCAACACAAGGTCCTCCGGTACTACATTTCTCGGCCTCCCTGTTGTAAAAGAACATGCCTATGTAGATATTATTAATTTATCATTGCACAAAACAAAGTTTATGAACACTTAATATTTAATGTACTGTGAATTTAATAATAAAAAATTAAGACCCTACCTTACATCATTTTTTAACTATCTGATTTTTATTCTTCTCATTAGCTCTTTATGGATCTATTCTGAACCATGGCTTGGGCTTAAAAGCAGTTAGTTGTATAGGCTGAAGAGCAAATACTTCCTCTCTAGCCCAGCTGAACACAGAGACAACACCATGATGAAATTAAGCACTATGACATTTCTACCATGCATAGAACACAGGGACATAAATACAAATACAAACCTGTAGTGCAATTAGAGCAGCCACCTACACAAACTGAAGACATGGGTCTTCCTGCCTAGTGAAGACATTAGACAGGTGGGATTTTCTTTCACAAAGGTTTGATGCTTTTGCGTTTACACGTTGCCAGTTACTGCTTCTCTAAGGGCTTATGCCAATTCTGTCTGTCTGAGCAGCTTCTTGCATAAATGTGATTAATAAAAAAGTAATTCTCTACAGCAAAAAAATAAACAGATCTTCCTTGTTATTGTGATTTTGGTTTCCTCAGCACAGCCTGACAGATCTTGTTGTTACCTGCAATCCCTCTGGGAGTTCAAAATAAAGCAGGTTGGGGGCTTCAGCTCATAAACATGCCTTTTGGTTCCAAAGGCAATGCCTGGCTCAGTCCCAGCTGAGGATCTGACTCTGTTATGTCTCAACACACATATGCTTATGGTATATGATTCTGCTCCTACAGTAGTATTCATTCTAGATTTCAAGTACAGAACATGACTCATACTCCTTTCTTTCTTTACATTTGTATTATCTAGCCTAGCTGTTGAGGGTTTAGTCAAAAGAATAATTAATGTTTAGTTGATAATCTGAATCCCAACAGCTCATCCCAGACAATGTTCCTTGACAGCAAATCCTGCACCACAGAGATTAAGAGACAAATTTGCAAATGTCAGAAGGCAAGGACTGCATGCAGAAATGCAGCACATTCTCTAGCACACCCCATCCATGCTGTCCTGCACTGCTGCATCACATTGGTAAAAAATCCACTCTGCACCAGCAGCAGCACAGCCACGATTTGGCATGGCTGTATATAGCACTCATGTATTTAGGAACGTGGATCGCCAGGCATGTGTTTAGCTGGACAGCTGTACATGCAAATATCCAACTTGCACACCCAACGTGTGTGTGCCTCTCAGGGTATGCATGTCCCACAACCCAAGTAGTAGAGCTGGAACAAAAATAGAGAAGAAGCCTTCGTCTTGTTAAAAATGTGGCACTGATCTCACTTTTTTCTAAATGAGACAGAAGGCAAATGTTCTCCAACAAAACATAAACAGTGAATAACAGAGCTGGAATATTAAGATGCCTGAGTATGGGAAAGAAGCAAGATGAGCCAGAAAGGGAAAACCAGCAGCAGAGCTCAAGTCTTGCCTACGATCAACCCAAGCGGAGCACGCTGCTAGGATTGCCCCTGCAGATCAATGTGCATGGGGAAAGAAAGGGGAGGTGACACTATCCAAGAAAAGGAAACTCAGAAAACTATCAGGAAGGGATTTGGAGTAGAAAAAACAAGTCATTAGGAATGGAAGAGAAAAGGAAAAACAGGGCCTGAAAACCACTGCACGTCCCTGGGCCCACTTTGGAAGGAAGGAGAAGTAAAAGACTTGTTTCTTCCATTGAGAGTTGAATCTGATGCACTGGTCAGTGAATGACAGCTGAAGCTCAGCTACCTCTTGCCTTCAGACAACTCCTCCCCAGGACAGCACCCTGGACATCGGGGCAGAGGGCAGGCTGCAGGGAGCAAGAGGAGGAGGGGGAGACCTCTGTGACTTTGACCTTGGAGGAGTCCCACATTTGGGATCTGTCCTGTTTTCTTGTTGTGTGTGTGCCTAGAAGATGGCCAGAATCTAGCATCTGAATGCAGCAGTTCCCAAAAGCAATTCTCCTTTTTGCAGGAGAGTGGATGGTACGATGTCGACGTAGCACAACAGATGCTTCAGTCCAGAGGAAATCAGGAACTATGCCCCTGCCTGTGGTGCTGGGAGTGGGTGCAGAGTGGTACCTCTTGCCTGCCATTCCTGCTGGCCCACGGCTACCTTGCTGCTCCAGCATCTCAACAGCAGCACAGCAGCTACTAGAGGAAGATGATTTCAGGGAATAAATAGACTCGGTGGCAATGCGACACTATGGTGGCTGTCATCACCTGGGATGTCACAGACCATCCACCACCATATCACACCACCGGTCCCTGCTCCGTTCCTTGCTGTTACTCTGCATGCCTCCTGTGCAGCCCTGCCAGGGAAACATCCTCACAGGTCAGGGCTGGTGTGAAAAGGGGTTTTCTTCTCGCAGTCTGTGTGCTGCAAAAGAAAATTATTCTATTCCTCTCCTCCCCTCTCCAGGCAACAGGACAGCCCCTTGCAAACTTGTCAGTGACCTTTTTGTTACAGGTGGCTCTCAGTGCAACACCTAGGGGACAGAGTTGCAAAATGCCACTAGGTACAAACCTCTAGGAAAGTAAACAGTTCCACCAAATACAAAGAATTGTACCTTGGCTCACTCACTGAAATAAATGAGAGTACCAGTTTTTTTGTTTTCTTTTCTTTTCTCATGCTCTGCTGTTCTCAGAGCCCAGGTCTGCTGCAGTAAATTGACCACACTGCTTGAAACATGGAGCAACACCAGGCTCCAGAGCCTTTCTGTTCACTGAGGCTTAGACCACTGCTGATCAGCTACATGGGCTGCTCTGAGCATGGCTAACCGTCCCTCTGTCCCCAGCTTGATGCTTTACTGCTTCACAGCCCTCTGTGTAACTGCATGAGTATCTAACCTCCCTCCCAGGCAATAAACATCCTACCACAGATACAAGAGAGCACATAAAACCTTGATGTAAGGACTAAAGACCGAAGGTCAAGTGTCCTAAGCAAGTGCCTGTTCCTTGAAACCACCATGATTAAAGTGCTGCCATGTGAAATTTTGGAATACATGTGTGTAACTGCTTCCTGCAAGCGTCTGTTAAAAATCAAGCTGAATCCTTTAATTGCAAGGTTGGTGAAAGCTGCTTTGTAATTTGCAGAGGGTTTGTGTAATGCATGTACATATTTAGTGAGGGGTAATGAACCCTCCTTCACCTCCCATCCAATGAAGCATTAGCACCACCAGTTGGTCATCGAGCCTGAATAACACTCAGCCCAAAGTGCAGCAACAACACAAGATCTTTGTTTGGGCTCTCAAGAGCAATGCGTTGTGTCATCCAGATGTACTGCTTAGTTGACCTGAAGTTGAGGCAAGTCACATTAAAGTTGTGTAGGTGCAGTTTTTCCTGGGTTTGTTGACTGCACGCGATGTGTTCCAGCTTGAAATTTAAAACATGCCAGTTAGAGAATCAGGAAACTTTGAAGGGCCTATCTGCTCTTCTCTACTATTACAGCAGGAATTGTTTTCCTTTTTCCTGCTTCTCTGCCTCCGCTTCTCTCTTCCCCTTTGCTTGCTCGTGGACAGTATGCAGGCATTTCACAGCACTTGCAGAGACTTCAAGTCTTATTCTTATCTGTGCTAAGCCTCCTGGCATTGCCTCGGGATTGTGCATGAAGTACCTTTATATCTGCTTTACACTTCTTTTTGGTCATGAGTACAATCCAAGAAAGTCCTGGAGTAAAGGAGAACCAGGATCACCACATCTGCAGTGTTTCAACCACCACTTCATGGGGTTATCTGGGATTTTCTCCATCTGGCTGAGATGGAGAAAGAGTGGCAACCAACACTCAGCAAGGAACAGTGCCTCCTAATAAACACAACAGAGCGTCAGTTCAGTGCATACAAGGAGGGAAACTCTATAATGCGTCCCCTTACAAATAAAGGCATCGTAGGCCCCCAAGTGCTGACATTAGTATCCACCCCACGGCACCAGATGGATCAGTACATGGTGGTGCTCTGCTACATCTCATCTGGCTCCTTTCAGCTCATGTCCCTGCTGCTCTCTCTGCTTGGGATGGTGCCTGGTGGTGGCATCTGAGGCTGTACAGGCTAATGCACAATGGCAGGATTGTCTCTCTCAGACAAAAAGCAATGCCCTGGACATTTTGAGTCATTAATATTTTTTAATTAATCCTGTTTACAGGTGGGCGCAAGAATCTCATGATGCCTGTGGCCTCCCTATGCCACATAACAGAGAGCAAGAGGTGGCCCATGTGAGCCCAGAACACTACCATCACTTTGAAGGACCTCTGACGGAGAAAGGCCTTCGTGGGCCAGGCAGGTGAGAGGAGGACAAAAGGACAAGGAATCTGCTTTTCCTATCAGAAAAGTTCTGATACTCTTTGTGGCACACCTGCTGCTTGCTTTATGAAATACTCTCCATGTTCACGCTTGATACACTTGTACAAATAAATATACCACAAAATCTTTTTTGTTTCCTCTTTGAATTTGCTTTCACGTTCCCTTCTTTCTGAGTTGAAACAAGTTTTGATTCGAGGATATTCCCAGGAAAACATACATAATAGCTGAACAAAAATCATCCGCGATGCCTTCACTTTGTAAGATATTGTCAAGAGACAAAATATATAGCAAAATACTACCATTCTCAGCATGACATTGTGTCTGATGCTGGCACAAAATCTACCCAAAACGAGCAGTTTGCTCATGAGAGCAACACCAGAGCTCCTCACCTGAGCAAGCACTGGCAGCATTCGAGCCCTGCCCCTGCAGTAGGCACGGGGTTTGTAAAGATTTTCTTTCAAGAGCTTATTAGAATTGAAAAATTATGCAGCCCATTGCCAAGTTGTTTCTCCCAGGTTGTACAGTGCTCAGATAGCATATCATTTCCGTAGCTGAGCTCTCGGCCACGCAGGCTGTTCCTATGAAGAGGCTGGGCAATCTTCAGTGCCGTGCCGTGCTCAGAAGTGCCGCTCAGACTGTAAATATTATATGCTGCTGCAAGAACATTTGAATGGTAATACTCAAGCAATTACTTTCCTTTCAAGATCATTAAACACAAATCTGACTTGTATTTTAATAGGACTGCCAATGTATTTAATGGGGGGCAGTAAAGGGTAGTTTTTTTCTAATGGATGAATGTTTATATTATTATCCACTCTGAGAGAGCACATTAGGAGGAGACTGGATAACGCTCATGTGTTTTGCCTCAGTCCTTTTTGCCCAGTATTCATTTTTTTTTTCTCAGTTTTGCATCTTACAATCTTACTGCAAAACTGCATCCACAATAAAATCCACCACCACCCTCTGTTTATTAGACACAAAAGGTCATAGAGACATTTTCCTTCCCTGCTAACTTCAGGGAAGGTTTTGCATGCACTCCAGAGCAAGTATAGTTCCACACTGCATGATGCTCCTACCTGTGCTCTGCGTCCAGGATGGAAAGACACATTTCCGTGGGGTCAGTGCTTCCTTGTCATTGTGCATCCATCCGTGGAGGTTTGCTGGTTGAACCTGCATCTAGTGAGCCACCTGTATACACCCACTACAATGTTTTGGGTGTAAAACTTGATGTCTCCCTGGGAAGTAATGATGAGTAGAAGTTACTACAAGGGTACCAGGCAGAATTTGGTAGAGTTTATAGGTGTGCACTGTAAATGTTGTGATAAAGAACATCAGGAAGGTGGCTTTAAATTGGTAACTCTTTGAAAGAAGCTCAAGAGTCAAAAGACAAAGCAAGGGAGAAGGCTTTACACTGCTTTCCATTCCAATGAATGGCAGCAAAGGCCAACCAGAAGTCATTGCAGGACCACATTTATAACCAGGACTTACCATGGTAATAAATGGAGTGATAATGGTAGGAGCTTTGAACGGTTTCTGCGAGTTGCAAGCAGTTATAATGCAGATGAACACTGCCAACAAAGTGCCTCAGCTGAGGGCTGGACAAACCCCACTGCACTGATATACCTCACTTCGCCATTGACATGGAGTGGCTCTGCTACAGCAGCAGAGCCTGCTTGCCAGGAGCTTCTCCCAGGCTTTTTTCTGCAAAGCCCCCTGTTAGAGGCACCACACACCTGCAAGGGCAGCCAAACCTGTAGAGTACCATATACAGAATCCAGAACGTTCTTGGAAATGAGTACAAATCCAGAACTGTACAGCTCGCCTCCCTCCTCAGAGAGGTACTGTAGACCCATAGTTGTTACATTTGGGACTGTTATTATAGAAAACTGTTGACATTTTCTGGGTTAGGGATGCTTATCTGGAATTCATGGATAATTTAGTCCTCTTGGCTTGCAGAAATAGTTTGATATACTCCTTAAATAAGCATATGAAGAGATTGATGTATGTTGTCTTTGAGTTCAGATGTTCTGAAAAGTGACATTTCTGTATGGCAAAGAATAAGGCTTAAAAGGGGATATTATTTATAAAAGCACCAGCATGCACAAGCAGTGTTTATTTACCATTTAAATGCCTCATTTCTGTTCTGGCTGTCTGTGCTATAATTTGCACAGGCACTTGAACTCAAGTATAAATAAATGCACAGAAGTAGCGTTTATGCAGAGTTAAGATGAGGAAATCAAGCGCTAAAAGATGGAGGCCGCTCCCACACTGCCGTTCAGCCATCTTACCACCTTTGGCTTCTGCTGAGGTCTCCTTTAGCAGCAAGCACGAAGCCATCCATGCTTGAAGGGCTTGCTCAAGCTGCCAGGCTGAAGACGTAGCTGTGGTTCAGAGAGCCAAGTACTGGCCGGAATTTCATCCCTACACGTGGGAAACACGCAGGAAGGCTGCAATGAGAGATCTCATGCAACTTGCCAAGATCCTCAGGTTGGGAACGTCTTCCTCACCTCACCTTTAGGCGAAGTGAGACCTGCTCCAGCAAAGGACAGAAAGACACCCACCCTTAACTTAGTGTGTCTATTAGATGGGTTGGAGAAGTTGCACCTTTTCCTCACATTATAGCAAACCTCTCCCTTGAGCTCATGAGAACAGGCAGTAGGATGAGAAATGGGTGTAAGGACAGGTTATGCCACTTATTTTAACACATCTGTTCTGTGTCAGTCAATGGGGAACATGCCCTCCCTAGGTTGTCCTCCTCCACCACTCTGGCATGGATGACATGTACAGCACAGCCATACTACCTCCTGCCTTTGGCAAACACAGGCTGCCGGCAGCACCCTGCAAGGGTGGTGGCAGCAAACTGCTGGGCAGGAGGAGCCCTTCACACCCCTCATGGAACACACAGCCTCTCCAGAGAGTCCTGTGAAGCACTGCCAGACGGAATGAGACGGAGCTGAGTGTGCACCAACATCTGCAGGGCAGAGATCTTCAGTTTCAGGTGATGTTTCTGTGCTCAGAGGAAGCCACGTTTGGAATGTTCCATCTTTGTTTCTGCTTTGATTGCATCCAAGAACAAAACCCGTGAGCAGCAAGATGCCTGAAGTAACCATACTGACATGGGGAGGAGATGCTGTTTGTGGTCTGCCTTGGTACAAAAAGCAGGGATCACAAAGCATCAGTGCTGTACTGCTCACTGGGACTCCTTGATGGGGAGGCATGCTTATCTTTCCTAGATCATTTTTCTGCTCAGATCAGTACAGTATTACCCAGCTTATATATTGACAATGCAAAAGCATTATCTTGCATCTCGCTTCACTGCAGGGAATTCTAACAACACACAGCTGTTCGTTTTGCAGTTGTGAGACCATACCTCTTCCTGCATGGAGTGAAGTGGCACGAAGCAGCACATGGGCAGCCTGCAGGGTTTCAGCAGGCAGCAGTGTTGAGCTCCCTGCTGCTGCTGCATGGGGACCTGCATTCCACACAGCATGGGCACGAGGGTGCAAAGCTCCCAGAGCTCTCACAGTGCTGGTCCTGCCCACGAACAGCAGTGTGGAAGCCGTGTGTGTCATTCCTTGGCCAGCTCCTGCTAGCTGCCACAATTGCAAGGTATTTGAGAGGGAAAGATAAGTCGTCTTTAATGATCAATGGGAAATATCAGGTTATTATTCCTCCCTTGCTTCCCTAACAACCTTAAAGCTTTGCCCACAGCAGTGCGTTTGTTCTCAGTCATATTTTGATTTACTGACAGTGGGCTTTGGGAACAGCCCCCATCATTACTGACAGCCATGGTAAGTAGCCTATTGACTTCAGTAGGTGGGGAATTTCACCCCTTCTATGCGCATGTCTGTATATGAGTGCCTTTTGAAAAGCACTAGGCATACATTAATGCTAATAACTAAGACCACTGTTCCTTTGCCTGTGTCTGATAGGCAGCAGGCAGAGTGTGAACTGCTCTACGTATCAATTAAATGAAAAATAAATAATGGGGAGAAAGTAATATCTTTAACAGTGTATTCACTAGCACATACATATTTATTAGATTGCAAATGTAATGCTGCTCATATTGTTTATGTTCATCGTGAAGCCCTAGAGTCATTTCTGGTATCATGGTTTAAATTATGAAAGTCAGACTCAGTAGCATGGCCATATTCCTCAAAGCAGGCTTGCTGAGAAAGCTTTGCTTTTTATTTTTTATTTCATTCACACATTTGATCCATTATCGGTGCAAATCTTTCATGGAACACCATTCCAACCTAAGAGAACAAAATCAATTTCTAGACTTTTTCAGATTGCCACATCCCATCTTTAAAAACAAGCCAAGTGGAGGCAGGGTTTGTTTAATGAAGGTATAATGTGTGAGTGAATCAGGAAGCACAGCAAAAGCGTGTGCAATTTGCTGGATATATCAGTAACAAGGAGACTGTCTCTTAAAACGTGGTTAAATATGTAAACTCTGCCTAGGGAAAATATTTATTTACCTAGATTGACAGTGATCGGGGTAAAAAGCACTCAAGATAAGTGGCTCTTTAGCCAACTTTAATTTGTTGATGGATGGATTGATGGGAGGATGGTCAAAGGAATGACAACATAACTCTCTGTAATGGAGATATCCTGTCTGCTGGAGTTTGCAGTACCATTTTGTCTAATTATTTGTGATCCATCTATGAGCAAACTTTGCTCCCAGTGAGACAAGTTGTCATTCCTTTTCTTTAAATGGAAATATGAGGAGGTAGAATCAAGAATAATTAGACCAGAGGATGCTTACATCTTCTGCAGTCAAAAATACATACAGAATCATGCCTAGTGCTTAAAGATATTAATATATAAATACTGTATTAATTGAAATAGTTGTGCATTCTATTACGCGGTTTGTATGAGAACAGATGGCCCATTTCACAAATTAAGCCTTGTCTTTTTACATTGTTTCAACAAAAAAAGGGCGAATGAGTGCTGCTATTGCGCATGGTCTCATGTTCATATCTTGTAGCATTGGTACAAGCTATGCTTTGCTTGTGCAAGTTAGTGGGAAAGCAAGAAAATCAATCAGAGGTGAATGTTTGCAAAGGATCCTGACGAACCGCAGAAATATTCTCCCACTATTACTGCAAGTATTGCAGAAGCAAAACCTGCCAATCAAGCAGCACAAAATGATGTCTCAGGTTTTCTAATCTAGCTGAAAAACACTTGCTCCAGGACTAGCAATAGAGCAGCAAATACCAGTAGCTGCTGCTCTAGCCAGGGAGGCACTGGCCCCAGCATAACCAAGGGCAGCCATGAGGCTGCTCTAAGCTGACACAGCCAATTCTAACATTTGTTTTCCGGGGATGGAGAGCCTGCAATGTCTGAAAACTCAGTTTTCTCCCTTAGTTTCCCAAAATTTGAGTAGTCCAAAATTAGGGCTGGTAATTGGGAGCTGTCAACTCCTCTGAGTGCAACACAGTGGGATAACTGCAGGCATGACCCTACCCAGCGCACTGCTGCGCGCTTTGGGATCAGCCTCAGCTACACAACAAGCACATATGTTGCCACAGGAAATTTAATGTGGAAGGAAACTAGCCTAGATTGTAGTTTATAGTTCTTTTCAGCAGGACTGCATGAAGCTAATGACACAGAAGGCCATTTGGGTTAAATTGTGAAGCTGAAAGATGCAGCACCTGCTTTTATGCTTCACAAGTTACTGAAATACTTCTTCCTTTCTAAAATGCAACGCAAATGACAATACAAAAAAAAACCTCTACAATGTCACTGTCAAGATTATTAAGGCAGAGTTCATCAGTGCACTGAAAAATGAAAAAACGATATAAGAAACTGAAAACATCATTATCCCATTTCTAAACCCTTGGCACATCCATATCAGTGTCGATTCATCGCGCTCCTGTTCCCTCCATGTAAAAAAGAGGATAGCGATAGGTTTTAGATGAGAAAGATGAAAATGATCGAAAGCCTGGAAGAGCTTCCGTGTGAGAAGGCAAAAAGCATCTGCCTATCCTGAAAAAGATTCCCAAGGGGAGAAACATTGCAGAGGTGTGGAGGAGGCAAATGAAGACATGAAGTACTTCAGCAGACAGAGGAGAGAGGTTTAGAAACAAAGAAAAGTACCCAGTTCCAGTGGAAGCAAACACTGCTGGGGCTGGTGTGCAGCACATCCTCATCCCCAGAGCACATTATCTCAGGCAGTGGGTATGGGTGGGGACATGGTGCCACTTCACCAGGGGAGCCCCCAGGTCAGCTGCCAGGATCTCAAAGGAGCCGTTTTGTCATGGATGCAGTGCACACAATTCAAACATTGCATTTATTCTCTAGCATCTTCCCTCACCGCTCTTCAAATCAAACAAAAAGCCCTGACTTAAGCAAAAAATTTTACCAGTGGAAAGGGAGCATTGCCAGAGACCATGAACCCCTGTAGAGATTTTACTTTTGCTATTGATTTTATGCGTGAGATGCTTAGCGACTCTGATAATATCTGACAGTAGAAGAAACCAGAGAGAGAATAGAAAGGTTAATACAGCAACAATGTCACCAGGAAAACTGGTAAAATTTTCAGAAGTTATGGCTCTAAATCTGACTGAAATACCTCACTGTTTGTGAAGCCAACAAGTGTTTTGACAAAAACATCCTCCTCCCATTGAGGAATTTGGATTTCTTGCTGTTATTTTTGCAAGATAAAATGGGATATAATAGCTGTAAATGTTTCAGAAAGGGAAAAATGGAAATGGCAGAAATCTAAGTGGTTAGCTGAGGTCTTCACAGGGAAAGTACTCCTATTTCCTATTGTGCTAACAGCTTGCTTGTAACTTCGGAGGCACTGGTATTAGTGTTTTAAAAAACCTCATCCAAAAATAGTTTCTGAATAAAGAGGTCTCTGAATAACAGCACTGCTCCTCTGGGACAGCACAAACCAGAAGGCAAGGGGATGGGCACAGCACAGCCTCAGCTTCTCTGGGACTTTGGAAGACGTGCAGCCAGACTTGCCCTCCCCAGCAAGCCCTGCCAAGTGAGGCTGCCCTTGGAACACATCCGCCCACCCAAAACAAAACCAGGAGAGAGCCAAATGTGCTCTAGAAGAATGTTCCTTCCAAGGGTAACGCACTTTTAAAAATGAATAGGACAGCTGAAAGTCTTGTAGTCCCTCTGTTTGGTGGTCATCCTGGCGTAATGGATGCTTTGCACTGTGTAATGGTTTGAATGTGGTAATGCTTTGGCACAGGCTGCCCAGGGAGGTGGTGAAGTCACCATCCCTGGAGGTTTCCAAGAAATGTGGAGATGTGGCAGTGAGGGACATGGTTCAGTGGGCATGGTGTGGAATGGGTTGACAGTTGAATGAGATTATCTTAGTGGTCCTTCCAATCTTAATGATTCTACAGTTCTATGAATTCATGTCTGTCGCTTCCTGGTAAGCACTCCTTATCAAGGGTCTTTAATGTAAAGCATGATAAGCTGATGCCTGTTAAAAGCGTAGATCTGGACAGCCCTGAAGTCTGAGCATGAGGCCAGCATTTGTGGTTCCAGCTGGGTAATGTCAGGACTTCAAGAGAGTCAAGGCAGGTTTGAGGATGTGCCCTTCTGGTCAGATCACTCCTCACTATGCATGGTCTAGAGAGCATGGACCTGACACTGGGTCTTACACTCATGGCCTGGCCTTGAAAAACAAGGAGGTAACAGGTCTGACCTGTGCTGAACTACCTCTGCACTAAGACTTTCCCCAGATGTCCAGGTCTCAGGCATTTGAACAATGCATTAGAAGCATTTATTCATTAAAATACTCAATTACTTGAGGATTGTATGTCTAGAGACTAAAATGTCTTTAACATTTAGTTCAGCAAGACTTCCTCCTGTAACTGTAACCCACTCTATCAGGGAATGCACTATAGCTATTGCAGAGTTAGAGAACCAAAAAATACACATTTGAAGTGACTGCCTGAAAAAAGTGAATGGGGGTGAAATATAATTAGCTGAGGCAAGGACAAGTAGGTAAGTCTCCAAAGTCATAATTTATGTGGGATATTGTTATAGTTATTACCATGCAATTTAACAGGAATACACCAGAGCAATTTTCATATCTTAAAACATGCAGAAGCACTCACATATGTATGAGAAAAGTCTCAGTACTCAAATCATCCAAAATAATCAAGAAGGTTATTATCATAAACAGCACAATTAACACAGGGATCACAAGGGATCAGGCTCCAGTTTTGATAATCTTAAGAGAAAGTGAAAGCATTATTAAAACTTCCGTGTAGGAATGGGAGCTTTGTTCACATCGTCATGCACATCACCAGCACTCTCCAGCCGGTAAGTCCCTCCTCTACTATTCTTTGAGAGTTGCAGAAGCAACACAATTAATATGTTTGGGATCTTCTAGGTCATTAGAGGATACATATGGCGCTGAAAAACACTTGGACTGACCTTACATGTAAAATGAGTCTTTTTTGAAGCAGAGAAGAAAATTTTCAGTTACTACAGATGAGAAGGAGAAGGCATGGAATCCATGAGCTCAAGTTTCCGGAGTTTTAAATCTGTAAAAAGAAAAATGTTGCTTTATGAGGGTCTGTACTGCCATCCATAATTAATTTACAGGCTTCTTTCTAGTGTCTCTGTCAATATAGTATTGCTCTTATCAGCCGTATGAATTATTTTGACCAGTAACATGGAACACAGTGCCACCATTTCAACAAAAGGAGACATTCGTCATTTTAACTCTCACTCAAATTGCTGAAGATTATCCACTGTCCATTAGATTTCAACAATATCCAAATGTAAGCTGTTCTAATCATATGCTAAAACGCAATCACCACCAACTCTCAGAACCACCTGAAAAAAAATCTCTCTTTCCCACACTGATCGAGTTTCTATCTCCATCTGAAGTTTTTTTCTCTTCTGTCCTTGTACTCATGTTTGCCCAGTGTGCTTTCAACTCAGTACACAGCAGGACCTCATAGCTGCCTACCTGAGGCGAATAGCTTGTGCATACGTGTATATACACAACACATGCAGTTTAGAAAAAAAATATCTTTTAGAGGAGCATGAGGACAGGCTGCAAATTCTCCTGAGGTTTTAGTGTTGTCTTTAGAAATCTGTTTCTCATGTATAAAAATGCTGTTCCAGATCTAAATCTAAAGTGAGCGCTTCAGATGAAGTTGAAAAGTACCGCATCTGTCAGTGCCATTTCTGGCATTTCTAGATCACAAAATCATTCTCTGTCTCCTGGCCATGCACTCAAATAGGAACAAATATCCAGATAATGCACAGTAGTGGTTTTATAATTTCCATGTTGAGCCCGAAGGTGAGTTTGGAGCCTCTCGGAGTTAGGGCAGTGTTACTCCAAATCTGCCTTCCCAGCAAATGACTCTCTGCAGTTGTAAGAACCCAACAAATCTACTCTGAATTAAGGCTTAGGCATGTTTGTTTAGACCCATATTGTATGTGCTTCAGACAAAGAGAGCAGGGCTTTGCTTTTTTGCTTTTTTTTTTTTTTTTTTTTTGCATCTCGTTTTATCTAATACTCTGCCAGTCCATGTCTGTAAAAATCTTCCTCCCCATTTGCTGAATCATGCCTGGAATCCATATTAGAAGTCAAGTGTGAAAAAAAAAAAAAAAAAAGGAAGAAAAAAAGGAGGGGAAGATGCGCTACAGGCAGCTGCTGTTGCCAATGCCCTTTCTTTTCCAGAAATAAAAGTCACACAAAAACTTTAAATCTTGCTAGGCCTGTACTCCTTACTGTCAGCACTACCTCCCTTCAGATCTGTAAAAGGGCAGATCTTTTCCTAGCGACATCAATAACCAATATGCAAGGGTTTGGAAATAGGCTTTCTGTCCTTCCCATAGCTGACAACACGTCGTGCTGTTCCTCCATGCCATGGTTTGGTGTGTTCTCTCTTTAGCATTAGCACCTATTTAACTCCAAAGAGGAGCAGAGGAGCAGTAAAGCTTGACACTCGCTGGAACGTTTGTTCTGCTCTAACCCAGGCAAAGTGACAGAGCAAGGGAAGAGCTACTGAGAGCACTTCAGAGGCAAATTACAAATGCACAGCTACTGCAGAAAGTTGTATAAGTCAGTATTAATTTGAATATGTCAGAGTATTCTTACACAATTTCAAATCAATAATTAGACTGCTAATTGATGAGCCACTTACTCCTGTCTCAGTAAGAGCCATGATCCCAGTTCTTAATCATTGTGCAACACTCTTTGAATAGAAAGCAAGACAGGTAAGCATAATCCCATACAAAAGATCTACAGTCTGTTTTGTATATTAAGAGTAAATAAATACAGATCTAGATACATTTTGTAGCAGCACCTAAAATGCTTAATGTATGTACTGTTTTAGCTTCTGGACCAAATCTAATTCTATTCCTTTTTCACAGACCACCAACCCCATAACCTTATTTTCTTTCATCACTGTGAAGCACCAACACGCTTCTCTGCATCTCCCGGTACACTCCCAGCCAGGCAGCTGAAGCCAGCACCTAGTAGCACTATTTCCCTCCCTTATTAGCAATGCAATAAGCATATTTTCAGATAATTGGGTTTCAGGAGCCACATGCTCCTGTCTCTGGCTGAACAGAACTAACTTCATCACACTTGCTGATGAAGAACTATTGCCGTATATTGCAGAATCACAGAATCTTAGGGGTTGGAAGGGGCCTCTGGAGATCATCTAGTTCAACCCTCTGCTAAAACAGGTTCCCTACGGAATATAGCCTGCTGAAGAACTGACCAGGCACTCAGCAGTACTGGGAAGAAGTAAAGCAGATTTCTAAGAACAACGATACAAACTTTTGTAAATTGTTCTAATTTCCATGCTGTGGTTGACTGATCACTTGACATTTCTGAAATCCCAACAAACAGTCCTCACACGACCTAGGAAAGCACTAAACAGCAACATTTATATGAACCTGTCAGTTCTGTACAACATGCCCCTTGTCAGAAACTCCCTCCTCATGTCTCTGCCATACCTCCTCATGTCTCAGGCTCTATCTGAGGATGGGCAGTTAGCAAGGTTGACAGTGGTTAATTGACTTAAAGAGCTTGGGAGTGACCACAACAACCACAGATGGGTTGATGCCCAGCTCCAAATGCAAATTTTGTGATGGATCCCTCACTGCAGAGACAACACTGACAACAGAGACACTGGGAAACAAAGAAATCAAGATTTAAAGAGTCAAACTGATATCTTTTTTGTGTACACACAAAAACGTTCTATCTGTGTATACAAGTGACAGAAAATTTCAAAAGGAAATGGACCTCATTTAGAATGCACAACACCAGAGGAGCTGGTAATCTGGATGTTTTATAATAAGGCTACTAATATTTAGTGAGCTAGTAACACATCTGCAATCCATTGGCATTTCTCATTGAAGACGAGGGTGAAACCTAGATACGTATTTTTGGTGATATGTCAATACTGAAATGAAATGAAGAGTAGAAATTCTATGGTGTGATTTTTGCAATACTGATTGCCATTAAGAGTTAGGTTTTTTTGTCGACACCAGTCTTCATTCATCAGTTCTCAAGGAAAGTCTCCAGAGAGCTCCAAAAGTTGTGTTTTGGGTTCCCCCCTTCTCCCCCAAAAATAAAGCAAAAGATGCTTTATCTTCGCATGCATAAATTGGATCTATTGGATAAAGATCATGCTCTTTATCCAATAGATCTTGCCAGACTGGGGATTTAGAAGTTTAAGTAGATTTAAAGGGAGACTGGAAAATAACTTGAAAGAGTTCTATTGAAAGCATTTAGACGAGTTGCATTAGGTTCAGAGGACCGCATGAATCAAAACCAGTCTCCAGTAGGAAAGCAATGTCATGTGGAAACATCATATATGCATACCCTGTTCTTACTCTACCCCAGGCACTTGGTATGGCCGCTGCTGGAGACAGGAAGCTGAAATATGCCTTGCTCTGAGTCCTTATAGCTGTTCTCACCTTCCAGTGAAGACACACCAAAAGTTTTTCTGCCTTCATGTGGGCACAAAGCTTGTGCTTTACTGTCCAATTTTTTCAGTTTTTTTTTACTAGTCTGTCATACTTCAGTTATCTCTTAAATCTATACCTACAGAAGGACAAAGTCGTAGTGATATATAATTTTTTATTCTACTGGGTTTTAGGTGGATTACATCTGTGGACAACATCCAGGTGGGATGGATTCTCCTATATTTCCATGATACATCTGAGAATGTGGTGACACATCAAGAGCAATTTCTCCACCTCGCAGCTCTTTTCACATACAACTCATCATACTTTATTTGTTTTATTACTTACAATTTTTTTTGTGTGTTTTCTTTACTTTTCACTTCTATGAAGTTATATAAGGTGATTAATGCTCTCTGACTGTGTAAAGGCTTGATTTGAGAAAAAATAATTAGAGAAGAAAGAAACCGCCCTTAGAAAAAAACGTGAGACTAGCTGGAAAAGTATGTCTTGGGTGTGGGAACGTTTGCACAATAGTTTGGGGGAAACAAATGTGGTGATTTTGTTCTCCTCCTCTACTTGTTCAATGAGGACCTCAGAGAACAAGATCTCTTTTTAATTATCAGAAAAAAAAAAAAAGTCATCAGGGAATGCTGCGCTTCTTGTCCAGTAGATTCACCTGAATTAAACTTTTCCAAAACTTTTGACCAGACAGGGAACTCCTTCCCCATAGCTTTTGCATTTGTCAGAGGGCTTGGTTCAGTTTCAGTGGACAAATCATCAGTCTGGCATCTCCACACCCAGGTGGGAGTGAAATAAGGACCAACCTCTGCCAAAATAATAACAATAATAAACAGAGATATGTTAACAAGTCCTTGTGCACAGCCACTTCCTCCTCCAGAGAAAGAGGAAACAAAGGGGAGCATTTCAGAAAATAAAAGCAACACACTGAAACCTATTGGCACTTACAACTGCCACCCTTCAGCAGGACTTTCCTACTTTAATAGCAGAGATTTAAAACTATGTAATTTGGGACAGACTTCAAAGTTGTTTTGCCCTTTTCCATGGGATTTGGAACATAGTAGTGTGGGTCAGGGAGGCCATGCAACACTCTGTCCAAAGAGCTGGACTGGGTCCTGAGCTTAATCATAAGGAATTACTTGAATCAGTGTATTATGTGAATCTGAAATAAGACTGACCCCACTGAGTTCTAACTTTATTTGCCTGAAAAGTTTTCCTCCTAGAAATGTTTACAGTAAAAGTCTAAGACTACTAGATTTAGGTAGTACATATTAGCATGACAGGGGAGATCACTAAAACTGCACTGGTTTATGTAGCACCAAGCAATTTATCACATTTGACAAGAATTACGGACCATGTTCCCACATGGATACAACTGTTTCACACTAAGAAGTCAATCATTCCCACCTAACATTTCGAAAGAAACCCTCTAAAAACTCAGCTTCAAAGTAGGTCTATCTGCTTTCCCACCCCAAAATTACTCATCTTTAGTCAAAAACCCCTGACTTTTGTAGAGCACAGCTTTACATTCTCTTTGGCCTCAGAATCCAGTGACCGGGATAGGGTGTAGTACAAGAAATTTCCTCCAGCTCCAGTGCCTGGAGCCTCAGATTTTAAGCTTTCAGCTGGAGATATTTTAGAGCTGGAACCTGTTCTTTATAGCTCTGAAAAAGTGTCAATCCAAGTTCTGGGGGAAAAAAAAATCAAGATTGTCAAGTGTGTCCACCTTCAAAAAGATTCTGTAGCTTCTTCTAACATTAACATTTATACACATATATTAAACAGAATCATATAGTCATAGAATCATCAGGGTTGGAAAAGACCACTAAGATCATCTAGTCTAACCGTCAGCTCATCCCCACTAACCATGTTCCTCAGTGACACATCTCCATGGCTCCTGAACACTTCCAGGGATGGTGAGTCCACTGCCTCCCTGGGCAGTCTGTGCCAACACCTCACCTATCTTAAAAGAAAATTTTCCTAAGATCCAACCTGAACATTTGTGACATCAAGAGGAACATGTAATTTCAGAATATTTTCAGCATTTGCTGGTAGATAGAACCAGTACAGAGACAAATCTAGTACTGATAAGCTGTTATTTAATACACTACTTATACTTCAAAAGGCTACTTGATTAGAAGGATAGAGATCACCTGGCACTGTGTATGCTTTGTTTTGTTTTGTTCTTTGATTTCTGTTTGGTTTTTGTTTTGTTTTTCACAAAGAAAGCATGTTCCCAAAAATCTCATTTAATTCTGCAAAATGGATGGGGATAAGTAACAGCACAAGGGATAAGTAAGCAGTGCCAACTCAAGCATGCTTCACTAGCTTGCAAGGGATGGGGATGTCCACTTAGAGCAGCTCATCAGCTCAGACTCACCCTCTGCTTGGCTCAGTGTCTGGACACTGTGGATTCCCACTGTGCTGTGTTCCACCACCTCAGCAAGCGTGGCCATGTCAGTCACTTGGATAGCAACTGTCTCTAGCTTTTCAAGGAAGATGTCTCAGTTCTGTCAAGATATCTCAATCTGTCAATACAAGAGCGCTTCAGGTGTGTTTGTGACACAAGCCATGGTTCACATTGGTTCAATTTACTTCCATTAGACACATCAATATGTTTTTATAGGTCCATGATTGACTTAAGCAAATTTCCCAACTATATATTTCTTCTTGATGGGGAGCTGTGGCCAAGAGATCATGAGTGAGCAGTGTACTCTTTCCAAGATAAATGGAGTTTTCTTTGCTGTCCATGTAAAAAGCCAGATGTCAGCAGGGTGTAAAGGTAAGAGCTGGTGATGCAGACACAATTAGCAGACATTGCACCTGCAGACTTGCAGCAGTTATTAATGTTGTTTAGGAAAAAAGGGTCACAAACAGAGATGTCAGACTCTGAGACTCCTTAGAAAATTATGCTGTCAGCAAAAGGCCAGGCAGACCCCTGAGATGGGAGCACATGCCAGGAGGTTCCTTTTGCTGGGAACGCAGAGTTTTCCCCTCGGGGACTAGGGGTTGGCAGCTGTACACCTGCCTCCCTCTTCAGCTTTCCGAGTGCCTCCCCAGATGGGAATGTTTGCTGGAGATGGCCCATGCTGCTCTGAGCAGCTCCCCGAGCCCTGTGGCTGCTGTCAGGGGAAGGAATAGCAAGTGAAACATGGCATCATTTCATTTCATTGAAAGGAAGCGGATAACACAATGGATAAAACAATGTTTGTAATCCGCATACGTGGATGAATACTGGTGTCTAAAAGCATTCTTTGAATACAGGAGACTAGCAGTAAGCGCACAGGAGTTTTTAGATGCTTCCAAATTGCACTGCAACAAATTCCCATCATTTCATCCTGGTTTTTACAGTATCCATCATCACGATACTTAAATAAGTGATGAAGTGCCCCACTCCAAAGACCTCATTCTACAAACAGTTTGGCTGTTCTGAACTCTGAATGTTCTCATTTCACTTGAAGATCTCACGTTGAAAGGCAAAGAGCTTTGCTGAAATTTCCCAAAGCAAGAGAGTATAGAAGTCCTGGAGCCACAAGCCTTGCCACAGCCCCAGGGAATGCTCACAGTCCACTGTAGTCTATGTCTTCAGTGGTCGACGAGACAGAAAGACTCAAGGAGAGATCTGCCTGCTCAGCATCCCATCAGCCAGCTGCCCTGTGCGGGGCACTGGTTCTTCAGTTAAGGTCCTTCAGGACGCTCTTTCTCTTCCATGAAGGGAGCAGGGAGAGCTCACTTGAAAACATGATAAGAGGAGGTGATGGAGCTGTGATGTTTATCCAGTCACAGACCCTTTAGAGCACTCAGTGGAATGTGGTGATGTGAGGTCCTGGTAGCAGCCCAAGAACAGTTGTGCGTTTGAAGCTAAATCCTGAAAGCAAACTGATAAATCATCCCAGGAGTGAGATCAGTGCTCAGGTCTCCTCATGCCTCCAGTAAGCTCTCTGGGGGGTAAGCCTCACTAAAGCTTTCTTCTTCCCTTTGGCCCAATAAGACCTGAGTCATGTTCCGGAAAGCAGAGAGTTGAAAGCCATCATAAACACCACCTGATCTGTAGCTCTGATCTGATCTGGGATGAGCTTGAATGTTTGCTAATTAAAAGTTAACTCCTTCCTCCTGCTTCTGCATCCTCTTTTCCTATTGTGTTTCCTAGAAGTACTCCTTTGGGCTCTCAGGCTGAGAATGACTGCAGCCAGCCACACTGGGAGTTCACCCAAAGTGCTCACTGCAACACCTCAGCAGCCCAAGCTTCTGCACACTTTCTACAGCAGCGTAATAACCTCAGAACCTACTCCATTGGTGAGAGAGAGTGAACGAATCTGCTACACATTTTAGAAAGCGTATTGCTTTGCTGTGGGCTAAGGTGAGCAAAAAGAAGGGTTGGACATTCTTCCTGCAGTCAGACAGTGAGCGAGCTCTATACTGACAGAGCATCTTAATATAGTTACAGAACTACGTGGAGGGCAATGAAAGAGGGGTATTCTGTCACCTAGTCACTTCTGCTTTTGTGAAGCCACACATAACACAAAGTTAATTAAAGCTTCTTCTCTGAGAAAAAGGAATGTTCCATTTGGTAAATTTAGAAACAGCTGGTTAGTTTTATCCATTACTTTTGTGCTAACATCAGTTGAGCTCATTCAGCTCTCTCTTTTTATGGAGCTGTCCTTCCTATGCTACCTGATAGCTACTAATTGCTGCAACTACATTTCTGAATTGCAAATTTTCTGCACTGATAAAAACTTTGATTGCCTGTCAGCTACACATAAGGAAAAGATCACCAGTGCTAAATGAGGTGTTCCACGCTTGGATAATAATGCCTAATGAATTATTCAAAAAAGAATGCTTGAATGAAGCAAACAATTTGAAGGGTTACTAGCAGCCGTAACAGTTCAACAGCCAAAAGAACAAAAGTATCATCCTGAAAATTACACTAATGATTAAAAAATGCGTATTAATTCCACATTTGGAGAAAAAAAGAAATGCCAATCTGATTTTAAAGGTTAATCATTATTTTTTCACTAATGCTCTAATCTCTGGGAAAAACACCCTTTACCAATATTTTGGGACATATAATATTATGACATAACATATTTATATAATTTTCCAGGCATTAACCCACTCTGCAAATTTCAGATTTTGCTGTAAAAGCACCAAATGCCCTGTCTGAAAACCAGTACTGTCCACAGGATCCTCTCCGTTGCTTCAAGTGATCACTGGATTGGGCCCATTGATCGGCACCGCAGTATCATACTGGATGCCTGGCAGTCAGGCACCAGGGATGCTGTGTGGTGCTCTCAGGCAATGGGCTGTTGGGTAATTCAGAGTGTCTAGATCACTCCAGAGTGAATTTGGTGTGGGGAAGACAGAGTCCAGCTCTTACCATCCACTACATGCAAAGATTTGCTAAACGAGAATGCAGGTGGCAGAAACAAAACCCACGCATTCAAATTAGAACAAAAGCAATAGCTGTGTTCACAAAACTGCTAAAATTAGTAACTTCTTCCAGACTGTATTTGATTGTAGCTTTTAAGAAAGAGGATGGATGATGTTTTATCTAACTGCTGCCAGCTAAAGGGAGAAGGATCGAAGGAAAGGAAATCCTTAATAAACCATGAGAATTTCATGGATGTCCGATGCTGACACGTTTTCAGCTTTCATAAAAAATATATTTCCACCACTAAAAGCGATAATTTATTATGACAGACTTCTCTGGTTGCCAAAAAAAAAAAAAAAAAAAGAAAAAAAAAAAAGAAAGAAAAGAAAAATCTGAGACCTAAATCCTAAGGAAACATCTCCTGCAAGATACTGGCATTGCATATACATGAAATAAAGCAGCACAACGGCAGCAATACGTTTATCTGCTTTGCTGTTAAAAACCTCCCAACTGTTATGGTTGGAGCTGAGCTAGCGAGGATGCGCCGTCATTTGCTGAGAGGGATCACAGTGACAATAATATGTTCACTATGCTAAGGAAGGATTTCTCAGATAGCATTTATTAACATGAAACCCAGTCAACCACTTAGCTACCTCTGCTGCAATTTTACAGCTATAAAGCCTTTGGTATTAGATGCCAATTAGTGATTTTATTATAAAGATGTTCAATGTCAAGATAACACTTCTTCTCATTTCTGGCAGTGACACTGAATGGTGGATAGAAGAAATGACTTCAGGAAAGCTTAGCTGACCATCTGCTTAGGCCTGCTCACTCACTGATGATTAATCCTTTCCCTCGAGGACAATGTCTCCATGTGTTTCTCTTGCTGTCTTTTTAATGTCACAAAAAGAGGTTGATAAACACATTCAAGTCACAATTAAAAAACATTTTAACTGACCAGTTGCCACTGATGATATTATTAGACAGTTTTAGTCACTGTTGTAACAATGCGTTTAGTGGTGTTGATGTGAAGTGGAGATGAAGTTTCCTTAATGTGCCTCCTACCTATTTCTATGTTTAAGTGACATTTAAATGTTTACCTTGATGCTTGCAAACAAGCAGTTGGCAAGGGTCCAGGGAAAGGTTTGTTTTTATATCACAGAGACAAAATCTCTGGAAACAGCATTTGCAGGACGGTGTGGTCACTGCTTTTTGTCCTTGATTGGGGTGGGGGAGAAAGGAGGGAGAGGACCAAAAGATCTAACAGAGGTTTTGGGGAGATTGCAGTGATTCCTTCCGGACTCACTTAAGTTTCTGCCAAATGCACAACTGATATTGTCTTTTCATTTCATCACAGCAGGTTGCAGCACAGTTGTAGGCTCATGGGTCTGGTAAACATACAGGAGTTACCTATGTGCTGGAACATCATGGGTGTGACATGGAAGCTGTAATAATAAAGAACCAAGCAATATCGAGTCCTACTTCATTTCTCTCATGGCAGACTGTACAAATTTTGCTCCACTTAGGAGGCAAGCTCATGCTCACAACACTTTACAGACCCATCCTGATGAAGAGGTGATTTGCCAGGAACAAACCTTTGCTGACAAATGAGGGGACCAGCTTTCATGAGGGCTGGCAGTTGCAGAGCTCAGCACCTCTGGCCTCAGATCATATCTTATTTATATTTTCAAATACAGACTTACGGGCCCAATTTCCTGTGCTCAGGGCCTGACTTAACTTTTCATTTCTTCCCCTGCCTTATATTGCATAGCGTACTTCAATTGCTCCAGTTGATCCACACATGCAAATAACAGAATAGTGTTTCTTAGCAGTGCTGTCATGGAAGCACTATAATTCCCAAGTAGCTAGGCTGATTTATCACCTATCTGATCTTAAGCAAATTCAGCCAGCGGAACAGTTAATGATGATCTGCTAGCAATTGGCTGTAAATATCATCCAACACCTATGAAATTAGTGGTTTCAAACTCCATGTCTACATCATTATGTTTACTTTTATGAGATCTCTAATTTAGAGCATATCAACCTCTGTCAGATGAAACGCACCGAACACCTGATAAGTCAGAAATCAAATAGCCTCAAAGGAAGAAAGATAAGATCTAGCAATCTGAATCCACTTCATTCTTGTGAAGGTATCATGGAGAGGCACTGACTCCCCAGCTCCAGAGATGAATTCAAACATCTCCACACAGACCACCTCTCAGTTTTCTTTGCCATTTCCAGACCTGTATTTACAGTGATTGTCAGCCAGTAGATTAAAGAATGTAGACTACTCTGTGATCTGGTGGCATTTCTATGTCTTCAAAAGTTTTCATATTAGCAAACTTTCAGTATCAAGACTTTCAGTATTAACGGCAGTTGGAATTTGCTACTAATTTAATTCAGAAAACCACTACTGCTCCTTCTGTGGCTATATGGGATGAAGACAGACATTCTTCAGCACAATCCCTCTGCCAATAGGCATCTCTTAATAGCAATTTTGTTCATGCAACTGAGGTCATGGTATGGCCCTCAATGACCCTATTTCTTCTTTTATTGTAATGTTACAACTTCGTATGCACACATTAAAGAAGGAAAGTTTAAGGCAGTATATCAGAATTACCTGGCAAGGTTATTAAATATGCCAATAATCCCATCTTTAACAAGAAAATGTAAGGCAAAGACCTTCCTGTTGAAATGGATACATTTACCGCTATTTTATCTTAATTTTCCCACCAAATATTCACTATCTAAAAGGTATTTCTCAGTCCAAAAGACCTTAGAAATTAAGGTAAGATGTGACATAAGAGGGAACAAGTAAGTTACTAGGGAGGACATAAGAAGGACAGAAGTAGTAAGTTATTACTTGGTGAAGGCAGATAAGACTTCTAATTTCATTGACAAGATATGGAGTGGGATTTTCCAAAGCCCTGGGTTGACCTAGAAAACTAAGTTCCATTGATTTTTAAGCAATTAGACATTTTTGAAATTCATGCACATAACAAGTAAGCAACATTACAGTCCAGTCCAACCTACATTGAATATGACTTTATGAAAGACAGATCCAGTACTTAGATTTCCTGTAGGCATTGCAGTTTATACATAGGTAGCTTCAACCACAACAGAAACTACAACAGATACAAAAGATCAAAATAACAGTACTTGATAGAGCAAATTCTCAGCTACAAAACACTATTTTTCAACATACTCACCACTACAAACTATGCATTTTTATTAGTGTTGAACAAGAGACTGGATGCCGTGCTTGTAAAAATCTGCACCAGTGGAGGTGACCTACTGTTTCACAGATGCTATTATGGTAGATGGTCGCTGCTAGGAAAATGTTGCCCATGCAGCCTATCTTTCAATCAACCTGAACAGATGGAAACCAAAAGGTGCCAAATCCGGACTATATGGTGGGTGAGTTAGGACAATGCAGCCAATGTTGGCAGTGTGCTCCTCAGTCTTCAAACTGGTATGGATCCTGGCACTGTGAGAGTGAAAAAACAGATATGGAAAGAGCAGTCAAGCACAATGTGATAGCTCACACCACAGATGGATGGACCTATGTAGTGTAAGCCTAACAGTAACATGACAAGAAGGAAAGGGGAGGCAGCCTGAAGAAAAGGAAATAACTTGGTATAGCATTAAAGAGATTCTGTGGAAGAATATAGTAAAGGAGGAGAGGTAATTACAGAGATGGGCCTTTAAGATGATTCTGACTGAAGTATTTTTTCATAAAAAGACAGCAGTAATGCATGCTGGAAACTTACTTTCTAGTTAACCAAAGCAATAAAGGAAAGGACAAGACTTTAAATTCTGCATTGAGAAAAAGTTGGCTCTTATAAATAGTTTACTTGGAAATCATCTGGACAACATATATATCAACTTTCAGTGGAACTATATAGATGTTTTATACAGGGATAAGAGGAATAATCCTCGCAGATGCTCTCAAGGGACGGTTGCTGACATGGAAAACTATTTTCCCCAATCAAACTTTTAGTTTTAATCTGAGATGAAGGATCTAAGTCATTTAAGGGTTTTTCTGTTTACCCCTCAAGCTTCCTGGAGGCAAGAAAGAAGCCTCTGTGATCAATAGTATCAAATGATATGAAGAAGCATAGAGCAATACATAACGAACATTCTCTTTTTTAAAACAGAGATTATCTTCTAGATAAGAAGTCCCTTTCTACATAATAACCTACGATTAGTCAAACAGACCTACCTTCCACAGCGGTAGAGGATAAAAAGACCTGGTCTATTGGAGTTCTTAGAAAATGTATATTAAGCTGCCGGTGGTACCTTGAGCAAAATTTGGAACTGTTGGGTTGCTACGAGTATCAGCTAGTAATAATACTTAAAGTGCCATTTCATCCTGCATTCCCCGTACTACCAGCTTTTTTTTCGATGCAGTCATGACAATATCTTTCCAGAGCTGAATGTGAGGGGTAAAACTCATTTACTCCCAGCATCTAGAGCATACACTATCCAACTTCAAAAAATTTGGAATCTCAGTACTTTAGATACTTCCATGGAAATCACTTGCGCTCTATTTTAATCTATCACCGCACGTTCCTCCCACTTAAAAAGAATACTTTCTTTATCCTAAGAAATTTGACAGGGCAGAAGACAGGATTCTCCCTCTTCACAAATAAAACCTATCAATTTCTGTCAACTCAATGATAAACTCTTGTTAAAATTTTATACCTACAATTTCATAGCTTAAAGCTTTGGAAGCCAAATGATTCAAGAGTCCCAATGAGACTGCTCAAAAATCAAGAAAACAAGAGCATCCAGGTACTCAAAAACGTAGGCTCTTACTTTAAAACTTTATGCTAAGTTCATGAGAAGTCCAATTTTAAAAGAAATCATAAGCCCAATTGCACTGACAATTGTAGGAGCAGTAGAGCATCTGGCCTACACTGTTGAACCAGAAATCCATAATTAACAAGATATTTTTTAAGAGTTGATTCAAAAGCTGTTGAGTTTGCAACTGAATTCTACTAGTCTGAAACCGAGGAAAAATGAAAATGTGCTACAAAGGCATGACTTTTGTTTCTCTTTCTGTATATATTTGATTTGCAAGATGTTTCCAAACCATAAAAAGATGGCTTTGTAAACAGAAGATGCAATATGATCCTGAAAAGGAGGCAATTCCTTGCCTTCACAAAGCAGAGCTCAGATGGTAAAAGAAATGAAGGAAAAACTAAGACAATAGTGACAGATTTTCATAGAGACATTTCAAAATGTTGACATTCAAAGTAAATTCAAAGAGATTAAATGCCTTTGAGTAGTTAAGAAACAAATCACATAGATCTGTCATCGGCATAACACTGGAAGCTGAAACTAAAACCATCCTGATAACTGAAAAAAACAGGAGGAGAATATACCGTAGAAGTAAGGCCACATCCACCAAAAGAAAATAAGATGATTAAATCTGATTAGATGTTAATTTTAAGGAGTCACGCAGTTAAGCGTGTTATGACAATAATCAAGATGTCTGTGAGGACACACCGGTACCCTCTGGTCATTAGGACAATGTAGGTTGGCTGTGTCTCTCCCTCTGCTGTAAAGCATTGAAGTACTACAGTGTCCTACCCAAATGTGACAACATAGCACTTCCTTAAAAAAAAAGTCAGATATACCTTATTTTTCTGCTTCCACTCTGTCACTGTTGGCACCCCTAATTGTCTTTTTAGCCTTTTCTCCCACAAATATCCCTATTTCCTCTCATGTCTGTTTGTACCTGCCAGCACTGGAAAAACAAGTAACAAATGGACAAGAGCAATACACTTCAACAGGAAGACTATCAAGTGCCAAAGCCAGTTCTGTGCTCAGTATTTGCCTTCCTGCATGTGTTTTCTAGGATAGCTACCTTGTAGTAAAGATCGCTTTGTCCAAGTTTTCTAGACTGACTTTACATTTGTCGTCTCGTTATTGAGAACAATGTGCCTTATTTCACATTTCCCAGTAATAAATTTAATTTGCCATGTGTCAGCTCAATTATTGAGCTGATCTAAGGCATGATGAATATTTCTTGCCACTCATTTTGTGCTCAGTATGCATCATAATTTAGTATCATCAGCAAATACAGTGAGTTTACAGTGGGTTTTTCTAGCTAGGCAATTTATTAAAAATCAAACTATGAATTCAGGTATTAAACACTCTTAACTCTTCTCTTTTGGGGACTAAAGATGCCTCAGCAGAGAAAATTCATTTTCTCCCATGTATTACTATACTATGTCCTTCTCAGCCCCTGTTAGGTTCATCTTCAGTAGCAGCCTGTCATGTAGATCCTTATCAGAGATTTTCTGAAAACCTAGATAAAATATGTCATATGCACTGCAATTATCTACTTTATAACTCCTAAGCTCATTAAAGAGGTCAATTAGTCATTATTGCCTTTTTTAAACCCCTCTGGCAGCCTCAGGTTAGGTTTTGGCTCCTTAATGCAGGCAGTACTCAAACTGAGCAAGAGCTCCCAGGAGCCAAGCACTTCTGCAGTCAGAGCTGAGTACCAGCACTTTTAGATGGGAAAAAAGGGAAAAAGAAAAGGAAGGTAACTGCCCACTGTTCCACTCATGTATTAAATATTGATGAAAAGACTGAGAAAATAGAGATGGAAATGTAAGGAAATCACATCTGAGAGAAGAAGAAAAAAACACAGAGAGAACAGGGGGGAAAGGGGGATGTGAATACTGCAGAGCACTTTTGCAAGCAGAAGCTGAAATTAGCGGGGGGGTTATCCATTTGTAAGCAGAACAAATACAATTAGATGGTCCCCCTGCTAATTTTGGCTTCTGGTTGTACAAGTGCACCGCAGTGCACACACCTTCCTTACCATTTCCTCCTGTTCTGTGCTTTCCAGGTGATATCTACAAAGCAACAAAGGAGGAGCGCCTCCATTTTAAGCACTGGTTGCGAGCTCCTGTCTAGGATGCCTCCCAGCAGTTTGTTAGGAAAACGAGCACACAGATTTTGGATTATTATTAACAAAACCTTCCTCCCAGCACTATTGCAAGGTGGTGCATTGTTGGAATAAGCAAGCATTTCAAAAATCTCATGGTTGCCTTGCTCTTTCCCCACTGGCCCACTCCACTTTCCTCGTGGGTCACAAACAAGGTCACATACACAGCTGTAAAGATGGGGAAAAAAGAACAACAGCTCAGTAAGGAGGTCAGGAGGGAGAAGAGTGCCTCAGTCCCACCTGAAACTCAGCCTAAGACCATTCTGCAGATCATGTCTTCCCTTTCGACCACAACCCACTCCCAACTCACCACTGTGATATTCTTTCTGCCATTGCTGCGGTGCAAATTGGAGGAGAAAAATGAAATGGAATAAGAGAATGAAAGAAGGCTATTCCTGCCTCGATCTCATTATCTCCGCTGAAAAAAAATGAGCAATCATGGCAGTGAGAAACAAAATCTCTAAGGAGTGCTCACTCCAGGCAGAGAAAGCAACAACAGAGGGAAAGAGAACATTAATATGTGCTTTTCAACCAACTGTGTTCAAATTTACTACTGGACTCTATCTTACTGTTATTAATTTAGAAGTGTTTCTAGTTTACTCTGTAATTTGTCCTCCACATTTTACTGAATTAGATTTCTATTTTCCTCTCCCATTCTTTTTTCTTAGTTTTGTTTGTCAGTGTTACAGATGATCACATTTGCAAGTTTGCTTTATCTATATTTCACAGTTGCAATCTGGGCTGTCCACTATCTTATTACTGTGTGATAAGTGATATCTGCTGCGACTGCATATGAACTCGTTTTTCTCTGTTCCTTTCATATCCCTTCAAAGTTGGTTCATCTGAAATAACAAATTGTTTTCTTGCACCTGGCAATTATTAATTTGGGCTTAACGGTTTTGATTTCTAAGTTAATCTAATGTGTAGCCTTATCATAGCTACTCATAGACCAGGACTCTATTAAGTCAAGTTTATTTTTATTTTCTTTGTTATTAATTGCAGCCTCATTGGGATGTACATATATTGGAATGGACATCATTTACTAACATCCACATCTTACGTGCCTCTCAATTAATGAGGACGACTTCTATACAGAGGCACATAACTCACACTAATAGTTCTGATAGTATCTTCTGTGTTTTATAGTTGTGTTTTACAGTTTTGTGATTAGGTTAACAACAAAGATTTCCATATAGAAAAAAACCAGTCTAGCACTATGACAAATTAATTTACTTATTAATACCTTAATATTAACGATGTACGGAGTTAATTTTTTTTCTTTCCAAATTATTCTGCTATTTATGGCCCTGATTCTCCCGTGGAACTTGATAATCATGCTGAATCCTATGAAAAGCCACAGAGGTCTTCTCAGAAGCAGGGCTAGGTTAATTTGTAGCCAGCCAAACACACATACAGTTGAGTTAGAACAAGCAACAGAATTCAAATTCTCTTTCAGTGCTTCCCAAACTGAACATGTTGGAAACCTTGGTTCCAAATAACCTAAGATGCACTGCACTTATTATTTGTGTTTAAAATCCATGATGGTCTACAGCTGAAAGGAAGAGCAGATGCTACGAGAAGAACAGTGAAATATAGGAAGCCATTTGCATGGTATCACCAGTAAAAGAAAAGCATGTGAAGAAACAGATAAGACAGTAAATTAAAGGAACAAGTTGATGATGCTGGGACAGAAGACACAGGAGGAGCTTTTTACCTTACAACTGAGTAAATACCACAGCCACAGGGAAGTGAAATAGTCTGTGCATTTGGCCCCATATATCAAATAGAAAATATTTTATTTCCCTTTACGTATTTAAAAGTTACCCTGTTTTGTGATGGCATAGCATTAGTTTTGGTGGATGTGAGTGTATGTTAATATTCTCCCCTGCTCATTAATGTAATCATAAAAATCAGATAATGTAAACTGAGGCCACCATGGAAAAGAGTACTTGAAGACCTCCACACCAGAACTATGACTAATTAAGAACGCTTCAGTATTTAGCCCTTTAGACTCAGAAGTGCTCAGATTTGCATCTCTGGTATACTAAACCCATTGAGTATTCTGTAGCAAAATCCCAAGTCTGGGAATAAATATCCTGTTCTACCAGCTGAACGCCATCATACATGCAGTGCAGCCCATGCCAGGACCAGAGGCATTAAAGGAAAGTGCTATGTAAATCAAATGTGGGCTCACCTGCTAGGCAGCATATGTTTCGCTACTGTCAAACCTAAGGGCTCTGTAAAGAATTGAGGTAGATGCTTATCTCACCATCTGAATCTTTTGCACAGATCGTGTCACAGCGTCCACATCACCAGACAGCTCTGTTGGGAAACGCAGCACCCTTTTTAACACCAGTTTGCCAGCAATCTGAGACTTGCTGGGAGTGGTTTTCTTCCACGCCTGGCAGTCTTGGCTATCTTCAGCTTTCCTGAAGTGACATGCTGGAATCCCCCCTGTGCGTTCCTACCTGGAGATATGTGAGGTGCAGTGAATTGTAAACTTTCACAACTGATTTACATGTTCCAGGTTTTAATACCCTCTCAATTCTTAAAAGGATGAAGAAGGACAGTCTTTAGCTGCATTTGACTGAGATTATTCTCGACATGGCCTATTTTTCATGGTAGTCATTTACTGTACTTGGTAATTAGCTATATGGCTTTTTTTTCATTGATTTTTCTCTCTGAATGTACTTTACTCCCATTCCCTACATGCTGGATGCGGTGTTTAGTGACATCACTTTTGTTTATTCTGCAGTCTGGCATATTTGATAATTCATTCATTTCTTCACATGACATAAATTGGCAATGAATAAACGAAGGTTGGAAATAAAATAGTTTTGGCTGTCATAGGGTGGATAAAAGCTCTGGAAAGGCTGCCCAGTAATAGGAATACTGAGGGCCAAAAACCCAACTGCTTTTTAGATGAAGCTTAATCAGTTTCTGAAAGGGTTTATAAAACCTAACAAATTGGGTCTGATAATGAGGAAATGGGTCCCAAAATACAGAATGCTTTTCCAGGCATATAAGGGATGAGTGTGCACATGTAAGATGACTCACTGTCACACAATATCACAGCATTATGTATGTGTGAACAAAAAAAATGAAATAAAATTAATCATAGTCTGCTATTTGTAGACCTTTTTTTCATTCCCTGGAAAGGCCAGCTCTAACTCTGAACCATTATTGTGTCTGTGGGAGAAGTCTGACTCTTAAAAAAGCTAGGGGTACATGTAGCCAATTCTTAATGCGGTGGGTACGTACAATTTCTATGTCTGCACATGTTAGCAAGCAACCAGATCCTAATTTCACAGTACTTTTCACAAAGATCAGACATCACTGTACATGCCTTTTTGGGCATTCAGTTGCAACCTTACTGTTTGATAGCCAAGCTGTCTTTTTTTGGGTTTTCATATTTGTCTGGAGAAAGACTTTGGGAGATTGTCAGATGCACCTATCTGTAACACAGTAAGCCTAGAAGCAGTGAAGGAAATGCGCACAGAACAAGCATTTCAGCTTCAACTTATTATTCAAATCCTGATGACAGATTACCTTCAACAAGAAATAGACATTAGTGAAGATGTGGGAAAAGGCTCAATAGCAAGCTGGTCATATAACCATCTCCTTTGCAATCAAGAGCTACAGCAAGACTCTGTGTGGAACTGCATTTGTGCAAAGAGCAGACATGCAATGCAACTTCAGAGACTCCACCATCTCCCTGTGGCTCACACACACCTCACACAGGGAGAGAGCTGATGCCCAAGGACCCTACTTATCCATGAGCTCCTTTCTTCTCCTTTGCTCTCTGAACTTCCTTCCAGCTTAGTTTGCAGTCATGGACCTGTGGTCTTTTTTCTTGGGTAGTAGCTGGTGACAAAGTACAGTCTCTTCTCCCTTTTGGTGCATTCTTCAGTTTCTCTGTACCTCTAACAGCACTGGAGATGAATGGGAACTACAGTAACACAGAAAAGTACCATTCAGAATGCAAGTCAGCTCAGCAGCAGAGTCTGATAACATCCACATCTATAACACCTAGATTATATCTGGCAGCCTTTATGCTGAGATCTTGTGCAGTGCAAGACAACCAGTTTCAGAGCAGCTGCCAAAATCTCAACCCAGAACCCTGTGCCTCACACAGGAAGCCCTAAAAGAGAAAGGAAAACCATTTCCTACCCTGCTCTGCAACCATGATGACAGCAGATACATTAATTGTGACCGTTTGAGAACAGTCCCATGATATTCACCACATATCAGGGGGAAGGTGAAAGGCAAACTCAAGCCGCAATAAGCTCAAGATCTTGGAGCATAAGTGTTTGAACAAAGCAAAAGGGTCCATCACAGCAGACTCGTGGCTCCATTTTTCATATTCCATGCTCCACTCTCTCAAGTCATAGCCAGCAATGACTTTTCCATTGCTGCTGCAGTGGCAAGGGACCATATTTGAGAAGGTGAATGGCGTGGGATAGGACTAAAATTCTCTGCTGCTTACCGATAGGGGTGAAAAGCCAGGAAGGACAGATATGTAAATACTTCTAGCAATAAAAAGAAATACACAGAATATTAAGTCAAATAGTTTTAGCACCAAATGGGATCTGTAAAGCTGCTTTTATCTCAAATGGCAATAGATGTGCAAGTTTCTGTTCAGTCTTTCTCATTCTCAAACTTAGTTTCACATATGAAACCAGTCCAGAACTGAACAGGAGTTCACTGTGCATGGAAGAAAGAAGTTACCACTCCTTGAGTCTAAGAGAGGGCAAGACTTTCAGGGAAGAGTTGTCACACAAGGCAACAGAGTTTGACCATGGAGATATAATCAGGGGCACAGGCTATAGATGAGTCTCTCTAGCCTGAGGGTTTCTAGCTTCCTGGTGGAGTGTTGAAAACAAGAATCAGCTAGCATCACTTAGACAAAGATATTACCATGCCTGGGACTATCCCAGACCCCACAAAGTGGGAAACTCTTTGAAGGTTATATCTGTATCATAAATTGTCTTAAAACCTTTTCAAACACTACCCTGAATGCTCCCAACCAGAACAGGTTGGAGCTGACCATTGTCACTTGTGGCAGGAGGGTTCAGTGAGAATGCGAGTGCGACCATCCCACTCCACTCACCAAGTAGCCAACAGATACTAAAAACACTGGATCACTCAGGACTGAAGATAGACTTGAAAAATCAATTTAACAACAAACAGGTGCTTCTCCCCATTTTGAGTCAACCTATAACACAGGGTCTCAAAGAAAACTAGTGTAACAAGACACGTCAAAGCAACGTTACTTGCGATCTCAGTTTAGTTAATCACAGTTATTTTTAAATATTTAATGTTGGAAGTGCGAGGGAAACACAGAAATTGAATTGAAACTTGATGTCAAGAAATGACAATTCCAGTAACGTTATGTGTTTGCATGATGGACTACTAATAAAATGCTTTATGTAATCAGATGCACAATGAAAATGCCTGTAAGTATCTTGTCATGTATCAGATGAAATGTGGAGTATTATTTGGCATCAAAACCAGCTGCTATTCCTTCAGCATCCATCCCACTTGCAGTAGTTTTAGAGATCAACACAAAGGCATAATAGAGAAGAGAAAGGAGAGAATGATAAAGATATGAAAAATGCCTGTTTAGCTATGCTCCAGATTTTATCTCTGTCTCATATCAGCTCTCTTCCTTTCCTCTCCAAGAGAATAACTGGCATGTGCAGTATTCTGAAAGTAGATTGACACAAAGGAAGAGAATTGGCCATGTCTCCTGGCATTAATCTCCCTTCACAACAGCCTGTGATTGAGTCAGAGCTATTATTCTCACTTTCAGGTCTGAGTCACTATCAAAAAGGATGCTATTTCTCCAACATCCTTTCCAGCAGGGATATACACTGTCTGGCAGAGATGGTATAGAGCACTTTGAGTCCTACAGAATTTGCTCCAGCTCTTGTTTTTGACCTATTCACAGCTCATTCGATGAAAACACAAAACCAAAAGGAGGACAAGGAAATAATATTGCTGTTTCAATTTCCTCATCATCTACTTTCTTACATCCGTCTCCTTTAGTTTACCCCCATGACAGTATCTAAAATGCTATCTTCCTCTGTCACTGTAACCACAGTCTCTTGAAAACCTCTCTCCATTAAATTTTAACTCATCTCCTTTACTCCTTACATACAAAAAACCTCAATTCCCATTACAGCTTCTCTGCTCCTCTGCCTTGTGCTTACACGCATCTGAAAAGATCAAGTGGAATCCTTATTCTGCTCTGAACTTGAGATCAGGCCACCTGAAATACCCGCCCTTACTGTTCACACCTGCAGAGTCACCCTACAGCCCCGCTGCTGAGCTCAGCGTAGGGCACCCCGTACTCTGAAACATCAGTTCTCACCTTGCACATCATGTCTCACCTTGCACATCGTGTCTACTCCCTGCCCTCAGCTTCACCTCAGCAAAGTCCAGCACCCCACCCCAATGGCAAACGGAAGCAGGAACAGCCCCGTGTAGGAGGAAGAAGCCCAGAACCACAACGACCTGCACAGGTGAAGAAATGGTACAACGCCTGCATCTACTCTGAAGCTAAAGAACATCCTCTCTTTATCTTATTTCATGCTCTTCACTACAGAACCTGAGTGCTTTCCTCAGCCAAATTTCTCAGCTCACCACCTGCTTTCCCTGCAAACACCTGTGGAGATCTGAAGGCAGAACTGTGCCTGTTGTTGCAGTTATGAAAATAATGTAGGACTCACATCATGCAACCCTTATGCTTAGTCCCTCTTTCAACAAGCAGCATTCCTGAATCATTTTACTGCACTCTTTTCAGGATCTGTTCCAATTTCTTCTACTTTTTGAACCACAGATATTAGGTGTGACCAACTGTAGGTCTGGCTGGCAGATGCATTTTACTTTGGACGAGACCAGGCTGAAACTGCTCTATGGTCCACCCAGCACTCATGGGAGCTCATTACATGCAGGACAACACATCACAGTGCTTCTATTAGCAAAAGGATATTCTGCCAGCACAACTGGGTGCTGATCCCCAGGGCACCTAGCCTGAGCCCTGCCACCTCAGCAGCAAAGATACTGATGCTCCAGAATGGGGTTGTTTCTAGGAAGCTTTGGATGGGACCATTTCTGTACTTTAGGAGCTGAGAATATGACACTTATTTGCTGTTGCTGTTTGTTTGTTTTTGCCTTACCTAAAGCTCTTTTCTTTCATCATTTCCTGTCATCTGAAAAAAAAGGTTAAGCTGCAGGTTAGGTACATTTTTGTGTCTGGACAAATCTCAGAGCCATCACTTAATCCTTCATCCAACATCACACTTTGCTTAAGTGACTTTTCAGAAGTAAGCCTGTATGGAACTGACTGTAGTATTTTACTCTCGCTGTGAAATATTCTTCCCCTATGTGACACCAACTAGTCTTGAAATGCTGTAAAAATGCTGACAGAAGAAATACCAGAGAATGGTTTTAAAAAGCTTGTGAAGGATCAGTAGGTCCAGAGGTGTTTTTTTTTTCGGCATAGGAACAGCTAGGGGACATTTAAAACCAAACGGAAAAAAATCCTAGAGGACACAAAAGATTTAGTGCATTTCAGGGAGTCACCAACATGAAAGGTAGCATATTTTGGCGGAGGCTGGAGGGGACAGGATCTGATGGACAGTATGTCAGCCCCACAGTGGTAACAGGGCGGGGGGGGGCAGGCAGCACTGCTGGAACAAAGGGAAAGCAATGAAATGAGAAAGGTAAATGAAGCGAAGTGTAGCATCAGGCAGAGGCCCCAACATCACAAACACAGCCACAGTGTACAGTCTCACAGATCCCCTGAGTTTTACATTGAAGAGAAGTGACAAAATCATCAGGAGAGAAATGAGAATGACCAGCAGAAGCCTGAGGAGGAACACTGTGAGAAGAGAGTCAAAAACACTAAAGAGCTGCCTGAGGTTAGTGCTACTGGACTATGATTTATGAAGGGATACATTCAGAACTGCCTCAAAGGTTAAATGTGAGCCTGGACAAGAGAATGAGAAAAGAAAATCTTTAAGAGTCCGTGATATAAGCAAGATGCATGGCACACATAGCTCAGCTATCACAACTGAATCCCTGCACCGCAGCTCTTTGCTTTACCATCCTCGAGTGGCATTCTCTGTTATGCCTCTGTGGTTTGAACCCAGGTATCGCCACTGCTGCAGCATCCGAAACACAAAAAGGAAGGAGCCCAAAAGCAAGGCTGTGGAAAGCTCATTAAAATCATCCTAGCCTCTCAGGATTTGGATTTCAAATGTAAGCACTAGTCCACATACATGCTTACAGTATAGATGCATGTACGCACACATAGAAACATATAGGTTAGGTTGCATATTCTGCCGTTCATCAGATCTCTTTAAGTACTGTTTAGCTGTGTTTTAAAGCTTTGTTCTTGGCAATTTAGATACAAATGGAAGTAATTTATGCAAACATCTCCCACAGTGTCACTTTGGAGACCAAATTGGTACTTTTCACCTCTCAAAGAAGAGTCATGGCAGAGTTACGTCTCTAAGAAGAGACTCTCATTTGGGCTTTTCCCATGTCCTTGCTGCGTTCTGAAAGAAGCCATCTGCCTTTCAAAGCAAGTGGTTCCACGCTTTCTTTCCCAGACCCACAAGCCACGTTCCCCCTGTGTATATGTCCACCTACAGACTGCAGTACGCACCTCCTGAGGAGTGGAATTTGTGGCCAGTTGGTTTCATTCTGCTCCATCTCCAATTATGGGTATTATTCTGCTTTTCATTTGAAACACATAGACATTATTCGCATAGCTTTGTTACATCTTTAATTACGACCTTAGGTTCAGGTGGTATAATTTTACTTAAGAGATATGCCAGAACTCAAGTACTGACATCTCCAGGTTTCATAGAAATTGCAGGGATCATAGAAATTTAACTTGATAATTACCTCAGTATTTCAAGTCAGACAATTACCCTATAAAATAATTATGGGTTGTTGTTTATCCAAATTCACTTTGCTACTAGGTTACTGCAGGTTACAATATTTGATGTTACATAGAAATTGAGGTAGAAATGTATAAAATACCCAAATGCAAGGCTATTCAACCAGATGTACAAAGAGTGCCAAAAGACAAAGAGAGGCACCTCTTTTCCAATGTGTAAGTGCATAAAATAGCAAATACCACATTTTCAGTTAAGTGATATTCAGAATTCTTTTCTACTCTCTCTTTAGCCGCAGAAGTCTCTTTCCCCACGAGGCTTCCAAATGTGCAAGGATCACAGTGGCACAAATAGGAGCAAAAATATCCTTCGCATAATTCTTGCATGAAACGTTCAATAACTGGCCCCATACAATCTCCTTACACTAACAGAAGCAGTCTCAGCCAGCATTTCATCATGCTTCTTGTCACAATTATGGTGATTTAAACTCTAAACTGCTACTTGCTAGGGTTTCTTTCTTCCGTGTTGGAAAAAAAAGCAATTAACAAACTCCAAAAGGGGGATATTTTAATATCTCATAATTTGATTAGATTTTGTGTTTGTTTGCTTATTTGTTGTTTGGTTGGTTTTTTTTTTTCCTCCTCAAAAAGCCAATGTTTTTGTGTTACCTCTTGCATGTAAAGATGGAGAAAAAAATTACTTGGCATGATTTCCGTCATGTTGATACTTCTGGGTTCTCAAATATTATGATCCATGGAAAGTCTGGATTCATGCTTACTTCTACTCTTCATTAAGTCAGTTGTAGTTGAATTGCTGGTAGGGCAGGCTGCTGATACAGTAGGTGGGCATGCTGAATAAAATACATACCACAGCTGTACCTGCACTTGTCAGAGAGCCAAGCTGCTTTACGGCAGTCTGTTCTCCACTGCTTCCTGGTCATAGCCCATCTGTTTCTGAATTCATAAAATGCTGAAGAACACAAATATCTGAACCTATTATAGGTAACATGCTTCCATTAAATTCTGATGGTGGAGCTGTGCTTAATAGACTAAAATTGGTATTGCATCTCTTTCAGATTTGTCAATAAAACAGACACCCACTCATACATACTTCAGTTGAATTCAAAGGCTTTTCTATGCAGGGACTTCGACACATGGCGCACCTGGCCAATACTCTTGCAGTTGTGAACAAAATCAGAACTAAAAATAACTACCAAACCGGAGTGTGGAAGGTTACTAAGACAGATTAGATAAAAACCTACATATAGGGAGAGGTCCCACAGTAGGAGCACTTACAGGTGAAGCAAGCCAGACAGCTATTAACCTGAAGTTTACCAATAGCTTAAAAGACCGCATCACTCTTCAGTTGGACTCAATAATGATAGCGCAGACAAAGACGATGGAATTAATCACACTTTACCTTTTACACATAATCTTTGCACTGGGGGAGAAACGCTCAACTTTGCAAGGTCATTTCCATAAAAACTAAGAATTAGAGGAACTCAGCAGGCTGTCAATAACTGATTTAATAGGAACAGACTTTAAACAGGAAAAGTAGGTGAGGGATCTATCCCCAGGAAATTTGCTGAGAATACCTACAGTACCTATGATTAAACTATCTGTCCTCTGGATGTCATCATTGCTCTTTTTATATGCTGTTGGTTAAAGGTGTATTTATGTAGAAAATAACTGTAGCCCTAAGGAAGCTGGCTTGGGTGCATCATTTTTGGTAGCTCGGTGCATTTCTAATTAGAATTGAATACACAAGAGTGCGGTCCAGATCATTACTATTTATGATAATCTACAATGAACCATTTTCTATAATGTAATGCAAAAAAGGACCCCCCGCGCACATTTCATTTGATGTGAATTCACATCTCTGCTTCAAGAAGCACTTTATGCCTCTTCACAAAAAATTTCCATCTTTCCATATGTGCAGCTGAGACATAGCTGCCAGTCAGCAATCGTGTTTGCAGTATTTGCAAAACCTTTCCTTTAACGTGGAATCAGAAGTTCACATTTCAAAACGAGGGTTCTTGGTTTCCCCCAAAAAGGAAAGCCCCATTACCAACAATGTGTCAGAGTAGAAAGGACACATTTAGACATTTAGGACACACTTTACTGTGGCAAGGTCAACCCTGAAAAATTTGGTGGAGAGCACAGCAAAGGGGGGGGCACTGCAGGAACTCACCCTATTTCTACGAGAGCCGTTATAAGATATAACAGTGAAAGAATCCAAATAGAAGCAGATCCTAAGCTAAATCATTCTTCCAGCATGAGGCATAAGGTTGATTTCAGATCTTCTCAGTACCCTTCCAGTCCAGATGAATCCCACGACAAGAAGGGGCTCGCTGTCCTGGTGCTGTTGAGTCTGCTGGCAGGTGGTGCAGACCAAGCTGGCCTCAGCTCAGTGGTAGAGGAGGCTGTCACCTGGGCGCTTCTCCTGAGCTGTGCCAAATCGTTTTTGGCTGCTGTCAGCATCCCTCCTGAAACAGCAGAAACAGTGTCAATTTTAGCAGCATAGGGACCACTCCGGAAATCTTAGAAATATAAGTATGATCTCCTTCTCCCTTCTGTATGGTCATTGCACACTGAGTGTTGTCGGAGAGCTACAATGCATCAAAAATAATAAAAGCATCACTTTTGCAGGGGAACTATCATTGAACTTTCTGAGAGAGAAGCTGCCCAAGTGGTACAAGATAATGCTCAACATATTCCTTCCTAGCAATAAGCGTTCTCCTCTCACAAGATCAACCTGAGTCACAGTTTGCACAGGAGCAGAGGGACAGGAGTCCCATTGCCAGCTTCATCCAAAGATCAGTTAGGTGTCATTCAGGAAATCACTTATGCTTAGGTCTGCAGAAAGCAACTAAACTGAACTCTGTGAGATGCAGAGATGGTTTTAGTGCCAAAACTCCGAGCTCCTGGTCAGCCAAGCAAAGAGGCACTTAGAGCCTGTTAGTTTCCCACATGGTCACGATGCTGTGGGGAACAGCCACAAGCTCATACCATCAGCAGGGCTGAACAACTCAGCATATTTTTAATGCCTCAGCCCCAAGAGAATCATACAGTTTGGTAGGTCACGGGTAGAGCAGAATCTTTTAGGTGAGCTAACTGGGCAAATTCCTGAAGAAAGATACTGGCCTTTTCTTTGAGGAGGAGATGGAAAGTTTCCTTAGCCTTTTACCCAGGAGCTCAGCAGGTAGCATACCAGCTTCTGAGGAAAAAGGCTATCTCCAGGTGTTCTAATTTCCAGATAAGCTGAAACAGAGCAACAGGTCACAGAAGAAGAAAAAATGACCGGATTCTCCTCTCACAGGAAAGGGCCTCAGCCATGAGAGCAATCGACGTGTTGTGCCCTTGCTCTGAGTCTCTTCAGCTCAACTAACCCTTTTCATTTCATGCAAGCAGAAAAGCTTAAAAAGGTTCCTTTCCCATATTCCAATAGCCTCTAAGTGGAAGCAGGGCACTGCCCTTGCCTTGTTTTGGAAGGACGTCTGCTTGGTTTGTTTTTTAAAAACATGTGCATATGTCTGCTTTCATGACAAGTTCTCTATTGCCAGGTAAACAGCATAAGTACTACAGAGTGTACCTATTATCTTGCTGAAACACTGCTCTGCACTCAGCTTGCTAGGGTTTTATGCATTTTCCAGTAAGGCACGTGGACAGGTAGACCCCAGCCCCTCCACCTGCTTGCCACACCAGCAGGACACCTAGCAGAACTGATCTGAACCTGACAGAGCTACATTTTTCCAGTATTGACATGCACAGGCTCTTAGGGGCCTCGCTGATAAGGATATAAACAATGTGTTATCATGGTTTTATGGCTTCCAGATCAGAGCTGACCTCAGCTTCATAGGGACACTGAGAAACTCTGCCCTTGGAGAGGGGCCAAACAGTCTGCAGACATCTCACTGGGTGTCACAGAGTCAAGCCCGTCCTGCCTACCCAACATAGAAGAGTTGTGTCAGTTCATTCCTTACAGTTGGTATATCGTTCTGTACATTTTGTAGAGAAGGATGAAGCAACATTATTAGAAACATGGTTTGGGCTGCTCAGTCTATTGTTTTTAAGCTTCCTCTGGAGATGCAAAAACATGGCTGGAAAAAATAACTTTGATGTGCTGCCCCATTTCAACACTGGAGTTTTGCCTTGCATGTTAATGTGTATGTTTTCATGCCTCAGCTACACTAACTATACTCCTTTCCTGTTTCTATTTATTTTGGAAGCAATATATGTTTACTAAATCAGTTGAAAAGTGTTAATGATCAGTTCACAGAATACTAATGTGGATTCAAATTACTTTCACATGAATCAAGACAAATTAAAAAATACTATTTGATCATAAACTGCTTGAATTCTTCTCACAAGAATTCCAATATCTCAGAATAAAGATTCCTTCTTTTCACATTGTTAATATCTTATTAGAAATTTAAATTGATCAGAAAGGTGTAGGGACAAGAATGTGTGGATTATCTCTCGTTCTAGCAACAGAGAAGGGTGAAATAAACCCTCTGTGTATGTGTGCATGTGGCAGGGAGGAATGTATCCAAACTGTTTGCCCTAAAAGCCATGTCTCTTCCATAGCCCTGAAAAAGTAGGAGATGTGAAAGAGTTGTGACATGGGTACACCTACCCCCTACTTGCAGCATATTTTTCTGCCCTGAGAAGCAGATGTGAAATCTGAAGACTGGTAAACCTACGTGGCAAAATGGTTCCAGCACAAATTTGTATTTCTCTCCAGAAAATCCCCTAAAATTGAAGCATACTCCAAAGATGAACAGATTTCAGTGACAATTCAGGTTTATCCTGTCTTGATCAGAAACAAAGCTGCCTTTCAACTACGTGGTACCAACTTCTAAACTATTAAGTTCCTAGAAGTTCTACTGCAGGAGGGTAACCCAATGAAGTGACCCTCTCTGCAGAAAGGCAGACAACTCAGCCATTGCAGTACACATCCCATTTGGGAGCAGTGTGCTAGCTAAGGTCATATGCCATGCCCACCAGCTATACCTACACACAGGTGACAAAGAACACACAACCTCTCACAGACCAGGCTTCACTTTTGCTGTGAAAGCCATTTTACTTTTAATCTGTTAAAACCTACCGTCTTCAGGGTCATGGGTGTTGTAAGTTAATCTCTTGGTGATTTATTGTACAGGAACATACAAATGCTACACTAGTAAAACACTCCTCATGACAACACAAATAGTGGCTTTGCTGAGCAAGTCAAACTAGCATTGATGAGCAAAGCAGTACTGGTGGGTAAAAGCCATTTCCCTAGGATAACTGAGCCTATGCTGGGGGCTCACTAGCTCCCAGTGTGCTGAAGCTGTGCAAGCAGAGCAGCCTGCAGTGCAAACCAGGCCTGGGCACTATGCCCTCCACTTTCACAGCAGGCTGATAGCTTATGGTAATAAAGCTAATCATCCTATCTGCCCCGTAAGCTGATCCATGAGGACCTAGTGGATACTAAGGACTTCTCTCCTTGCTCACATTTTCCTTACCCATGAAAGAAGGAGTGCTGGCACAATATGACCTTTGTCACAGTTGTCCCAAATTGTGATTTAGGAATGTAAGGAAGGACGTAAAGCAGGGCTTAGCTCCTCCACTACCACCTTGCAGAATCCAGGTAGAACATTCAGCTATTCCTTTACTCTTGCTTTCCATACAAAAATGTAAGCTATTGTAGATATTTTATGCATGGAGATTAAGACTCATCTAAGAAACCATTAGAAGGAATAGGCTCTGCAACCTATTCTATTTCATTCAAGATAATTTTATCCAACCGATTTTTAACAAATTTAAAACATTGCCCATATCTACATTGGCTATGAGGCACTGGTAATCAAGTCAAGCACCATTGACTATGAGAATAGTGAACTGTAGAAAATGACTTCTCAGCATTATGTAGTGTCACAGCACAATTTAAATAACACACTCATTATTCAAGGTCTCGTAATTCGTACATATAGAAATAGATACAGAGAGCTAAAAGAGGCTTTCAAGCTTTCAACAGTTAAATAAATAAGCAACCAGTATCATTACAAGTGTATTGTACACTCTCTAAATACCTTGTAGATTGTTGGAAAGTCCTTCCAAAAGTAAATTCAATAATATGAAGTGCTAATGTAGGATGAGAGATGCAGATACGGTAGAAACATCTATTGCATACTTACACCACTTTTAAATGAATGAACAGAAGATTTGAGATAAACTGTGCAGTCTGGGTAGGAACAGCAGACATTATTATGCTGATGTACAATAGGGCTCTTACAACCGTGATTACAGAAATCTAATATTAAAGTCACGCTCTCTTCTGTAATTTCAGTAGATGTCAGTATTTGTTTCTGTGCAAGGCAGAATTTATTGCAGAGGTTGCTTTCTCGATTTTTATAAGCATTTAGAAGATTTCAAAGGGAAATCGTTGCAATTGCATTCTATCTGACAATTCTGGTAGGAGCACAGGTGAAGAAGAACATTATATAGTTTTTTTCATGGTACCCAAAACAGTTTCATATAATTTCCTGTAACTCAGCAATTTCAGACTATACTTAGATGCAAGTTGTCAAATATAATATGACATAACTGCTTATATATAGACAAAAAATATAGAGATATAATAACCTGAGCTGTTTATAAGTCACTTTTGAGGAAGTATACCAATCTGATATTTGCCTGCACATTTTTTAAGAGGCCCTCCCTGCAACTCCTTTACTCTCTTTTATTCCATCATACCACATCCAAATTTCCTCTGTAACTTTGCCTTTGTCTTGCTGTCATCCTCAGGCATTTCCACTCTTCATGGCAAACCCACATGTAGGATTTTCTTTCGATGCCGATTACTTCTCCATATGCAATCCTTCCTCATTCATAACTAAGGAGGAGACATTTTGTATTTACCAAAGGATAAGAACACACACAAACTGTCCCTGTTGCCCTGTAAGCCCCTCCTGCAGCAGCTCATGGCCAGGAGATCAGGATTATGAGTATGCTGTATAAAGCACTTCCTCTACGAGGCACCAACACTCTTTATGCCTTATGGCTGATGGAAACTGGCTTTACTGAAGTCAGCTGAACTGCACAGAGCTGCAGTGGGTTTGGTTTCACGTTACCTGGCTGTTAAAATGATCACTGGGCCACATCACTCATTTACTGAGCACACTGCATGAATCTCTGCCTCCTCTGCTGTCTGTGTTGCTCTTTTTGAGAGCTAGCTATGTACATGAGCATATAGGTCAGGACAAAATTCATCCTTGCCCAGCATCTTGTCTTTGGGCTATTAGCAGGAGTTTGTAGAGAATGAGAATAAGAAACAGGACAAATCAGAAAGCCTTCTGCATACTCCCTCAGCTTCTAGCAATCAGCTTAGAGGACTTTCTGAACTAGGGCTTGCCAGAGTGCCATCATGCTAACAATCCCCCATGGACCTCATGTCAGTACTATATCTCATTTTTTTGAACTCATAACATCCTGTGGAATGAGGTCCACAAAATAATTATGCCCTGCATGACAAAAGTTTGCTTTAAATTCCCTGTGTGGCTGCACCATCGGAACCCCCTTAGGTCCTGTATCGTCAGAAACAATGCATTAGTCACTCATTAATCACTTTCTCCATGACACTCATTACTGTGCACATCTCTGCCTTTTCCCCCTTAGTGGATCCTCTGAAGGCTCTTAGATTATTTACTCTCTTCATATCATCTTTCCCTGTACCCTCTCTAGTTCTGTCCCTTTGAAACACAGCATCAAATACAAGATCCAAGATGAGGGCACAGAAGCAGGGTGTGCAGTATAGATTCTAGTGGTCTGATGTGAGTGGTCTATCGCATAATCGAGCTTTACCTCAGCCAGCCTTAGAATAAAAATCAACGTAACAATTAAAATAGTATTGGCTAGCAAATGGTACTAGTAATAAATAGACTGGTTTCTTAAGGAATAACGTGAAACACCACCAACAAAAAAGCAGAATTTAAAAAGACAAAAAGAAGAAGAAAAAAAAAGAAAAACAAGAAGATAAGTGTTTCTCAACCTAAGCAGTCAGATCTTTTCCCCAACAGCTAGTGATGAAAGCCTCTTTGCTCCAAGAGGAAATTCTCAAAGAAGTTTACCACTTTGGGGGAATGAGAAATAAAGGGAAATGCAGAGCTGACTCCTGAGGTCTCTGTGATGAAGCAGACAATTTCATCTGCTCTGCTATTGACCCCTTGAACAGGGTTTCAGAAAATCCATGCATTTAAGAAACACTACATGACAGCTTATTACTTGCTAGAACGGTCACTTATCTCTGGCTACAAGTGACTCAGCTGAACAAATATCTTCTCATACATTATCATGTATCTGTTAGCAACAAAATTGGTTTTCTTATGCATAGTCAGCATTACACTTTTTCTCTTCCAAAGGCAAAAACTAAGGTACACTTAGGCTGAAGAGCTCGGTGTCTGAATACTACACTTTTAGATGCAGCTGTACCTCTGGACTGTGCCGTAGCACTTACATGAGGAGTTGGGCTTCTCAGTGCTGCTGACTTTGTGTTAGCAAATTCTTGTTGTTCCTTTAATTTGTAGGAGAACTGAAGCATCTCTGCGCAAGGAGGAAGCATGTTTGCAGTCACAGTTAGCCAATGGGAGGCAAAATCCTAGCAGGACTGCAACCATCTGCAAATGGTTCAGCCTCAGCAGCACAGGTTGAGCCTCATGCAGCCTACATGGCCACTAGAAGCCTTGGCCTTATTATGGTTTTCATTTTCTCTTCCTTCCTAGCAAAACAAAACTTCTGCATTCAAAAAATGGCTTCTATACAACAGCCAGTAGCTGATTCAACAGACAGTGTTTGAGCCTATTTCACTGGGATCTGGAACTGCCCTCTTCAAACTGCCCTTAAGAATCTGTACCCCTAAGGACCCTTCACGAGTTAAGGAAACAGGCTTTGTCTGGTGCACAAACCATGTGCAGGTGACTGAGATCCAAGCTGCCAATAGTTGTGCAAGAGTATACACCCAGGTATCATGCTCAGTGTAACTGAAAGCACTGCTGCTTCTTTGATCTTTTAAATCAGTGGATATTTGGATAGTCTTCGAGGAAACATTAGTATGCCAAGGCTTCTCTGCTATCATTAAGAAAACACTGAACAGGTTAAGCAGGCATCTCTTGTTCTGCTGGCTTTACTCATCTAAAAGCTCTTCTGTCAATTGACAAGTAGCTGTCGCAAATACCATGAAATATGTATGTGAAAGTAACTCATTTACCCAGACGTTGGAATAGAGATGGAAAAATGGAGTCTAATGTTGCTTATTTCTTACTGCATAAACGTCTCAAATTTCTTCTCAGGCAATAAGGAACACACGCCCAGTCCCACTGAATGCCCACCACCCCAGTGCAGAGGCAAATTCCAAGTGGTGGCATTTCCTACAGGAGATCCTTCCACCACGGCTGCGGAGCTTCTGGTGGGACTGCAGGGCCCTCCTGCTGTCACAGCTACTTCAAGTTCACCTAAGAGAGCCAAATGACAACTGCCTCTTCATCTGTAGGAAGTATCCAGCCAGAGCCTTTTGGGCTCCCCTACTGCTTCCTTCTTTCTTGCTCTCACCATTAACACCGAGCAGGTATGTTTTTTGTAACTGAAGTGATGCAAATTCCAAAGGCCAATGGGAGGACACTAATGTACATCGGTGGTGCAAGCCTAGTAGATTAGCAAGCCAAGGTTGGCAAACCAGTTTCTTGCTGCAACAGAGCCTAGCTTAAGCTGCCCAAGATACTATGTACCAGTGGTAACATTTACACTTAGACTGTCCAGATATAACCAGCCATAGTGCAGGGTGATGGGGATAAAGTCTCTTCTCTGGTGGGAATTTTTAAAAGACTTCTATGGAACCTGTTTACGAGGTATGAACATTGGAGAAAGCAAAGACAGACTGTAAAGCAGTGCTGATGCTAGCTTGTGGCATGGTATATAGAGTGAGGCAGCAAACAAGAAGATTCTGTTAATCATAAAAATTTAGATGATGTGGGAAAGGGCGTAAGCACAGAGCTGATGCTGTGAAAAAAGTGGGGAAAGCAGTTTCTGACCTAGAAAAAAAATGAGTGAGCAACAGCCACAGAGAAATTCACAGTGTGGAAGAACCACCTGGATTGGGAACGATGGCTAAGATGACCCTTTGGAGAAGCTGTCACTGGTTGTGATCAAAAGAACACTGAGAAACAATAGCATAACATCTAGTTAAACTATCTGAAGCGTTTGTTTTTAAATAAGACAGATGCTATTTTTTTTTCCACATAACATTTAGTTTCCAAAAGCACTTGCATCTGTATTTTGAATTCACCTCTCTAAAATGTTTCTATTATGTTGTTAAAAAACAACATTACAAACCTGTGATAGAGTAAAACATATTAAAAGCTGCCCAAGGCACTGTAATTGGTTATTACATCAGAATATGGATGTATCTGATTTGAAAGTTTCTGTTATAATTTGTTTTAAATCCCTCTTGCAAACAATCAGATCGGGAATGGATAGAAACACACTTATCTGTCTCGGACAGAAAATACCTGAAATATTTAAAGTTTATTACTTTAAAGGTACACAAAGAAAAGAATGGCCAAATGCGTATTCAAGAAACAAGGAATGGTCAGTTGTAATGCATTATTGGAATCAGCTTGTAAAACGGAGTAATATTTTAAAGAAGGTCTTAATATAGACAGACACAGTCAGATATGTCAAAAGAGAATGTAGGTCACACTAACAACATAGAAGACCATACACTGAAATGCAGTGACACTGAAAAGGACTTCAGAAAATCAATTTACCATGAATTCCCTATGCAATCCATGGGCTAAGGTTAATGCAATACTTGCATGATTATGCAGGAGACAATGATATTACAGGTATGTATCACTGATGGGACCAATATTGCTGTGTCCAGTTCTGGTATCCAATTTTCAAATCATAATGATACTGGTATATTGAAAGGGAATAAAAAATGCATGGCTAAACGATCTGAAATTGCGTATGCCTACCTGTGCATGACAGACTGCTGACAGCCACCCCAAAAATGGGGGAGAGAACTCAACCCAGAGCCAGTCCTGACATCAGTGGACTACCGGCTAAGGAGCAAAACCACACAAGTAATCAGTGATTAGAAACACAAGTTGGACAAATTTATGTCTGCTTCATTCTAAGGAGTAAAAATCAGTATTAGATTAAAATTACCTATCTGTGCATGGGGTAAGTGGGTGTCTTTTTAGCAAGAATGAATGCCTTTACAAAAGACCTGCTGCAGTTCATCTGGCACTCAGGGGATGAAATCACATGGCTGGCACGATGCAAGAAATAACACTAGCTGCTCTTAATATCCATAGAACCACAAAACCATAATACAGTGACCACGGTACAGATATTTTGACACAAAGGAGAAGCAGAAGGTGAGGAAAAATAAATCCTTATACGTATACGGTAAGTTGGTTAGCAGCTTTCAAAACAGTCACCTGCATCAACAGAAACCAGCACAGAAATACACATCCTTCTGCCTTAAAGATGCAGGATAGAAACTGGGTCCATGAGAAATAAGTCAGTAGTCAGAAGGGGAAAAAGGAATTCTTTCACATATGCACACAGGCACATACCCAAGGGGCAGGAAGGAGAAATAAATGAGCATTTAAGGGTAATGTGGTCAAAGACTCCAAATACCTCACTCAAAAGAGGATTTTCAGGTGTCAGTTCAGCACATCTGTTTTCCCATGTAAGAAAAAAAGAAATCAATAGCAAATACTGTTTTCAAGGTAGAAATTACTGCAACATTTGTGTTTGGGAGAGGCAGACCCCCAGAAACAGCCTGTGTGCCCACAACTGTTTTCTAAGGCAGTGTCAGAGGAAGTGATTAAACAAACAAGTAAACAAACAACTGTATCCTTGCTCATTTACCATTGACTATTGGGGAGCTGGAAGCTGCTGCCTAAGTGCCAGCTTTGGAAAATATGTTGAGCCAGCCTTGAAAATTGCAACCTACTGAACCTTATTTCAACCCCAGGTAAACAAAACCCTTAAAACAAAAAGAAAATACAAACCCAACCAGATCATCCTTGCAGAAAGGGGAGAAAATAGTGTGGAGGTTTTTAAAAGAAAATGAGGCTCGGAGTCTAAAGAACTGCCTCAAGTACAAGCACATCTGATTAATCTAATGCTCCTTCTGAAACAGCCGATAGCCCTCACCACAAAAAGCAACAAAGGGAACAAAATCAACTGGGGAAGTAAAAATCACCAAAGAAGAGGAAGAAGAAAAGGCTTTCAGTTGCTTTGACAATGAGGTGACTCAAAGAGCTGTGTTAGGTACAGCGCTGCTTAATATGTTAGCAAACAGGGGACGGGGCTTCCAAATCCATCCGATAACACTGGAATTTGATACAATTATTGCAGTTTGTCCAACATTATGGGAATATTATGAACCACTTCAGAAGGGCCTACTGAACTAACTAAATAGGCAGAGAGATGGCGAATGAAGGTCACTGGAGAGAGACGCGTGTGAATGCATATTAGAAAGAACTGCTCCCATGCATCTGTGCTAAAAGGCCTGCGCTGACACCGCCTTCAAGCCCATACAAAACCGCATTTGTGGGTACTGCTATTGACATCGCTGAAGAGCCCTGGTACGGAAATGAAATGCTTGTCTGGAGCAGGACCTACACTGCATTTGTGACCATTGTGGGGGAGGTGGAACAGAGCGAAACCGTGGGCAGCTGGCTGAAAATCTGTTCCTGTGCAAGAATGGGCAAAGAAAGCAAAACAAAACACGTTCCTTCTGCTCCACCATAAACAACTCGATCACGGAAAGAAAGCCTAGGCACAGATCAAGTCAGGAAACAGCCAGGCCATTACAATTTCATTTTGTAAAGCAGTGATTTGGCCTTTCTGCTCAGCGCAGCTCAAAGAATTGCAGAAATGAAATGGGTCCCAGAAGAGGCCACAGAAATGATTAGCTCGCTGAGGAGAGCGAAGAGGGAGCCTCACCCTCTGTGATGCTTGCCGGAGCCAAGCTGGCATTGGGAGGCTCTGGTAAGGAGCTGTAGGAATTCCTCCAGGGAATCACCCCAGGCCAGGAAAAGGCAGCTGCCTTCTGCATGGTGTGCCCACACCCCCAGGGCAGGGCCAACCCCATGGACGGCTTCCCTGGCACCGGGGCTGCTGCAGGGCCACAACACGGGCCTGGCTGTTCCCAGTGCCTCCATTCCTACACGAGGGAGACCTGTGGGGAAGGAAGCTCTCAGAGCCTTCATCGAGGTAAAGGCAAGTGCCTCGAGCATCCCAGAGACTGCAGCCCAACTCCACGGATGCAGGAATATCAGTTTCGTACGTGAGAAAATGAGGGTTTCGTGCAGGCTGGGATGCCTGACTATATGGCAAGTTTAAACAAAATAAAAAGTCAATTTTTACAATGGAAAAAAAAAAAAAGATTCGTCTTTTTATATGCTTCTTTATAACTGAGCATATATATAATTGGTGACAAAGCAGCAGTCGTGCAGTATTTCTGTACACCAAGCAGACATGGAACAGGGCAGGGAAGTATCCGGGTCTTTTACACTGTGCCTTTATGTTTCGTGCATTGAGCTTGCCTGAGAGCTAAACAGCGTTTGATTTGCGCCTAACGATAAACAGGGAAAAAATAAATAAATAAATAAAATAAATAAATAGAAGGGCCGCCAATTAAGAATGTGGGGCAGCTATTTTTAAACGAAAGGCTTTTAAACTTTCGCCTAAACTACGAGAGAAAGGCACTGCCATCTGTCGGGGGAAAGCGGACACTGCAGAGGACGCCCCCCGGCAGCGGCGGAGCGGCCGTAGCCCGGCGCAGGTTTCGGGGGCTGCCCTGAATTCAAGAGCCGGTTTAACATTTAAAGGAACAGCGTGCGCCGTGCGAATTGTTTCCTCCGACCTTTTCGGAGGTGTGTGTACATTCCCACACCCACACACGCACAGCAGCACAAACACACCTCTGCCTCTCGGCTGGGTGGTTCGGCTAATAACGCCTTTCTGGAGCTATTTAGCGGGTTATTATTTTCATTTACAGGTCAGGGTAGGGCAGCAGATATCAAATACGGGCATTTTTTTTTTTTTTTGCCCAGTGAGGGAATGACACATCGGCTGGAATCACACTGATGGTTATTCAACAGAACTGCAGTAGCCGCTATTTTTGCTCTGTTCCCACAGCAGCAATAAAACAGCAGCACAAAACAGAAAGTGACACACCAGATACATTGAGCAGCAGCTGCCCTTAAAATCCAAGCAGCCCCCACGGACTGATTTGCCAGTCCCAAATAGCTACCTTGTATTATTGTTATCTGTATATTTCCAAGGGGCAATGATTAAAGAAGGGGACACCAAGAGAAAACGATGAGACCAGAAATACATTTCCTCAGTTGAATAACTGTGCACTGAGGGATGCCGTGGAGAGGAAAGCAAGAACAGCGTGTGGACAAGCTCATACTTCACATTTTTGCTCGATGAGTACAAAATTAATTTAATATTTTAATACCAAGTCAAGCAGCTGTATATAAAAGCCATGCAAATGGCCAATGCATCATCAGCCGTGCCCTCGGACAGCAGACAAGCTTTGGGGAAAGAACCTTTTGAATGGATAAATATATTTTGAATGAAGCCAGAACGTCTTCTTTTCATGGTGTTCCGTGCTGCCCTGCTTAAGGACTGCACATTCAGAGGTATGAAATTAAAAAAGCACTTCTGTGGTGCAAAGGGGGAGAAGGACTGGAAAGAACCACTTGCAAAGTTCTCTTCTGCTTGCAAGATGTGAACTCTGAAGGGTTTTTTTTTTTTTCAGCTGAACTCTATGTGCAAGTCCAAGCAAAAGGAATATTAATCTTTAATGAAGTGAACCTAAAATTGTATAGGCTTGGATTGCAAGCATAATTATATTGTATTCAAAGGAGCCAGGGCTTCCTTCTGAATAAATGCACTTCAAGTATTCAGTGGAACAATAGTCTCAACTAAACAGTGGAACAATGGTCTCAACTAAACAAAGCTTTGAAACTCAAGATGATATACAGGCCAACCAGAACCAGAACTGGAGCTAAAAATACGCAGTGACCCTATTTCTGCATAGCCTGTCATACTAGTCTTTTTTTTCCCCCCAACATATGTTCACAGATATGTCATCATCATCTGTTGTCAAATTAGTGGCAAATCAAGTCTTGCAAATTTTCCTAGATTTTTCACCTCTTTGTTCCAGCAGTAACCTTACTGGCCTGCCTTTTACTCACCATGTCTGGCACGTTCAAGCAATTCTCAGTCATGATAAGATCTTGTGTCCTCAGTATTCATTTCCTTGTGAGTTGTTTTCTCTCTCACTCTCTCATTTTCTTTTTTTTCTTTAAATGTTTGCTTGGGTTTTGCTGTTATGTGTTTTGTTTCAAATTGGAAATTTAAATATTTCTTATTATGTTTATTACATTTATTTCTTCCGACTTAAGAAGGACGGGAATCTCTCTCTATATTACTGCACATGCTCCCGACAGCTTAAGACTCATGTCATCCTTCTTTTAACTTCAGTAAGCAAAACAGCCTTATTTGGCACCAGGTGAGTAATTACTCACCTCGTAATTATGAGCAGAGCAAAGCTTAGCTACAAGGTCTGCCCACAGTACTTGAGGCCAGGTGATCTGGAAATGCTTCCCAGTTCCTGTGGCTGTACTGCCTTCGCATCAAGACAAGTCTCAAGCCCTTTTTGTCCCAAGCTCAGGAGTTCCCACTATAGAAAATTCATTTCCAAAGTGTCAGAGCAAGTGAGCATTAACTAGCATCAGTGGCCAGTACCCACTGCTAAAATTCTTTCATCGTACCCAAGAAGCCACTGTTTTGCTCAAAATTTATCATTCTATCTTGTCAGGCCCAGATCAGCAAGAGAGGCAAATGTGCGCAGAACTTGGCATCTCGGTGGGATGGTCCAACTGAGTAAGGATAGAATTGAATCTAAAAAGTGTACTGTCATTGCTCACAGTAGGTCAAACTACCCACCACGTAAACTCCATTTACTTTCAGGATTCTATGCCAAACATGAAGATTTCAGGGATATGAGTTCGTTTCTCTGATGCTGATGAGAATTTTAACCTCAGTCAAGGAAGTGTCTGGGCCTGAAGGAGGCTGAAGAAGCCAATAATCACTAGCAGGTGATGAGTGTCTGTGCTGAATGATCCCATTTAAACTCCTGCCAGGCATCTATTTGCCTCTTCAGCTCCTTAGTTACTTTTGTGTATCTGGCCTTTGTTATTTGGAGAGTCTTTGGTTTACTCCTCTTTCTATAGTCTTTTGTCTTTGAAGGGTTGATTTATTACTATCTGATATGAGCTACATAATCCAGCAAAATTGCCTTGCTTGAACAGCTTACAGCTCCACTCAAGATTTACATTTTGTTCATCCTGCTAAGTATTTGCTTTTCCTTCTTTATAATCTTAAATGTTTGCCTATTCAGAAGTAAAACCTTTCTTTTAGGAAAGGAAATTAAACCAAAATCTGCATCGCTGTAGACTCTAGGATGGCTCAATTTAGGAGGTGCATTTTGTAACATAAAACCATACACGTGTTTCCTGCCATCCGTGTTCCCCTGTGTATTTTTCCTAATGCGCTTTGATTACTCCTACTCCTTACCCTTCCTCAGAACTTCTTCACCTTCTGCACAGATTTCTCTTCCCCGATGTTGACTCACCTTCTTTAAAACACTGAGGCTAACACCATTTTCTAACCCTGTCATTCACTCCCTCTTGAATCTCTGCGATCCTTTATCTCCTTCTACCCAGAATTAGGGTTTTAACTCCAGACCATGCATAGCTGTCTCCTTAATTGCTTAATCTCTCATCCACCATTATCCACTCATCCCTTGTGATAGACAGACATCTCATCCCTAATTGACAGATAGACTCCTCATTGGTGGTGATAGATCCCAAAGCCCTACCTTTCCTCGCTTCCCACCCAAGCATGGATTTGGCATTAAAACTGCCATGAAGGCAAATGTGAAAACCCCTGCAACAACAGATTATTTCTGATTCAACGATGAATGTTGCAGTTTAACCCAAATAGCTATTTTGCTTACTGGGAAATGGTTCTATTAAAACATCATAAACAGGGTTCTGTGCTGCACCTTGCTGACACCTTATAGGGTGCACATGCAAGATAGGAAGGAAAGGTCCTGAAAAACTGCAGTTATATGCCCTGTTTGGGTGTTCCCCACTTGCAGAATTGCATTGTGAGCAGTTGGCAGCTATATTGTATAGCGCTATAAGGCAGGGAACTCCAATCAAAGGTGTATTACCTCCTTCTAAAATTGAACAGCACCTAAACTGGCACCATGCTACCCCTGCTTGGAGCCTTCAGTGCAGAGTTGTAACCCCCCTTCACAGCACCACTGCACCACCGAGTGGCACCAAGAAGAGAATATGGTCCTCTAGATGTAAAGCTGAATCAAAGGGGATGTGAAGACAGGAAAGTGGACACTGCCTGTTTTTTAATTCTGCAGAAGTTCTGCTCGCAGCTGTTGGGCCCAAAAGCATTTTGCTTTAGAAGACAGTCGAGTTGGTGCTTTAAGAAACCAAAATAAGCTTTCAGCATCTTCCACTTTGTGGATGCACTCATAAGCAAATATAGAAAGAAAACCAAACATGAAGCTTTCACACCAATAAAACTCACTTTCACAGTTGTGGAAACCCCCATTCCATGTTGTGGGAATTTAAGGCTTCTGATTAAGGCAGTCTGCTCAATTCCTATCTCGATTTGCACCTAAATCCTTTTGAGGCTTATAATAATCTTCCATTTTTATACTTAAAACCTGTATATATATGAAGAATAACTTTAAACGTGTCAGCAAATATTCTTAAACCCAGAATAAAATCAAGAATGTCCAGGTAGGATTTACTGCTCTCAGCTAAGGTACATATGGGATTTCTGATGCGATCATTCACATTTAAGATGACTGTCAATCCAACATCTGCTTTTACCATATTGGACTGTGAATATTCCGGATCAACAACTGAAATCCAGATGTGCTTCTGACATGAACTCTACGCAGCTATACATGAAATGATTGGTCTTTAAAAACAGAATTAAAGATGTACTCATGCTTGCAACAGCGTCCTGAAATGTTTCCAGTGCACAGCAGAGCTTTAGCATAGAATCCAGCCACCTGGATCCAAATTCCCTAACACCTTGGGCAAGAGGCATGTGCAGATGGGACTCCCTCCCTTCTCAGTACAACAGCTGGAAGTACAAGACAAACCGTCATCACATTCTATGCTTTTATTATCCTCAACTCTAATTTAATTCTCCTATGCACACACACAAAAAAAAAAAAAAAAAAGGAAAAGAAAAAAAAAAAACCCAGCAACATCTCACTACACATCTCTTGTCAAAGAGATAGCGTAGCACCCTATATATGGTATGTATGGTATAATATGGTATGGTATTTATATAAGCAGCCATACTTTATCAGTTACCTTGATCCTGTCTCTATCCCTTTTTTCACTGTTCAAGTTGAGGATTCCTGCCCCAGTCACTGGCTTCCCTTTCCTTCCCTCCTGTAGAGGGATAACCAAGAGCCTGTGGGAGGCAGAAGTGATAGGACAGGCTATGGAGCACATCACAAAACCTGAGGGCACCAGGGAACAGCAACAAGAATTTTTCAGACTGACTGTATGAGAATCCTGGGGTTAGCCTAAATACCTAGCATGGAGAATTTCACATCAATCTAACTTTAACATTCCCCTCATAATAGCAGCATATTTCTAATTGCGGTGCAGAAAATTCACTGGGAAGCTTGAACTCATAAATGAACGTGTAAAGATGAGTTCTTGGCTTTTATCTCTCCTCCAAGCCTGGATAAGAACTGGTGCTATGGATAGAGCTCAAGTGCACACCTTGAGAGCCGCACATCCAGCTGCTCTCTTGCACATGGAGTTAAACTCAGCTGCCCGGACAGCAACAACCCACCTCACACCAAAGTTTTCAGCTTCCACAGGAAAACGTATGCCCATGGATTTGACCAGCTCCACCTGGATTTGAGAGTATTGCCACTTTAAAAGGAGTATAGAGGACCACTCATTCCTGTGTGTGTGGTAGATAGAACATGCAGAACTGCTCTGTCTACCATTAGTGCAGCCCAAGGTGGCTTTCAAACTCCCTGTGACATGACGAGGAGGCACAGAAGTGTGCATTGCTACATGGCATCCCTTCCCCAGCCACCAGGGCAGCTGCACACAGACCTGCTCAAGTCTGTAGATAAAAGTGCACCCAGAGGACAGAGAATGGACTTGCTCTTTCTATAGCTGCACTTCAAAACTACGCTACGGAGCTTAAAAACAGCACTGGGCAGGGTAAAAAAGACAGCAGAGGGATATATGGGAGCTCACCTTAGCCAGGGGGTCTCGTACTGGTCTGAGTTGCAGATGCAGGGTTTTTCCTAATTTCTGCTCATTAATACATTTATCAGATGACCCAGTTCAGACATGTAACTTCAAGTCAGAGATTGTCTCTTCTTTAAAGGCACACAGCACTGCCCGTATCCTAAGGAGAATTTCTTTTTAGATAAAAGCTGAAGGAAAAGTGTTTTTAAGAAAAGACCTTTAACTAATCAGGAGTATTCTGATCAAAAAAAAAAAAAAATATATATATATATATATATATAATAATGCTGACTCATGGAACTATGGAACTCTTTCCTTTCCTTTTCTCTTTCTATTTCATATATATATATATATATATATATATATAATTTGTTTGTCTTCCATGGGGAAAAGGTCAGAAACATTTCAAGAGTTCTAACAGGATTTTCTGAAGAAAAAAAAAAAACAAGCTATAGAGAATAAAGACATTTCTGTATTCACCTGAGACAGCGGAGACCCAGATTCAGCTTAGAGCATCACCTGATTACATTCTGGCCTCACCACATCCCAAGTGAATGCTCTGAACAACTAGATGCATCCCATCCTCTGGTACTGACCCAGAGAATCTATGGTAGGATGATGGCAGGAGTGGATCCCAAATCTGCAGGAAGAGAAACAGGTGCAAATATATATGCATATATCAAATGAAAGGGGAAAAAAATCTCATTGCACACCGTACCAGTCAGAAACTGCTCTAAAACAGTAAGATGTCTACTTTAAAAACAGGAAAACACAATTTCTTCCACCGGGTTTGAAATCCCTGTTTTCACAGATAAATATGCTTATACTATCCTCTTGAACAAAATCTAGGGATCATCAAATCCTAATAGCCCTAAGTCTGAAGAAAACCCCCAGTGACTTTATTAAGAGTTTTGTCTTGATGAATGGAGATTTTGGAGTTCAGTAGGTGGCCCTGAAATTTCAGGGTCAGATCTCTTCAGAAGCACGAGTGAGCACAAAACAACAAAGCTCAAAGGAATCACCCGGGACTCTGAAATTCTTCTCCTCCCCCTCAAGGCATCACGCAGCAATGTACAAGTTGCAAATGTGATCCGCGATTTGCCTTCCATTTGCCAAGATCTGGATTCCTTTTTGGATCCAAACTATTGTGCTATTGCCCTGAATGGCGCTGTAGCCTCAGTAAATGCCCTAAGATGCTTCCAGTGTATCGTCTCTCAGCTTCTGCATTTCCCATGCTGCTTAGATGTACTTGTCACTATTTTCCTGCCTGATAACTGCAGGGATGAGAATATTAGGAGTGGCAGTCTAATCAGTGACCACTCTGGGCATTCAACCTGTCAGAGCTGAAAACTCATGAATGAGCCGCAGTGGGTCAGTGATATGCTAAAGCACCAACCAGAGCAGGGTGTTTCTCTACACCAGACCTCTTTATCACATACCCAAGAGGTGAATGGAAAACAAGCTTCTCATCCTGCCCTTTCCCAAAACCAAACCAAACTGAAAGCAATCAACCAAGCAAAATAAAAAAAATTGAGCAAGGATCTAAAATTGCACAATACAGCTCTAAGTCTTTTTTTTTTCAGCTTGGTGAAAATATAGCAAATATTTAATTTACTTGCCCCCGAGCCTCGTTTTCAGGCAGGTATTGAAATAAAGATGACTTTTTTTTTGCCAAAGTCGTATCAAAGGTCTGCCTTGGCCCTTTCTCACAGCTCATACAACCATGAGATGTGCATAAAGTCTTTTAAACCTCATCAATAGCTATTTAAAAATATATGTCTAACAAATCCCACAAGTAATAAGTAAATGAATTCAAATGCTCACACTGCTCAATTAAAGCTCAGGCAGAGATGGGCCTGGGCAGCTATGGCCCCAGTTCAACAAACCACTTAAGCATAGGCTTAAAACAGGCTCTGGATCAATTCCCAGCGAGGATTAATGCATATTCGTAAACGCTTCGCTCCTTCAGAGCTCACGGAATGAAATACCCCTGGAAAGCCTTAAAAAGCAACAGCACAAATTTGGTTGCTTGTATTTAAATTAGCATAAGCCAAACTGAGTATTCCAGACTCAGTAAACTCTCCGCAGACAAATGTTTCTTTTCATTCTATGGCACCCCGTGCAATGAAATTAAAATTTGAGGATGTAGTATAGGGCAGCCAGAGGGAAAGATGACGACAGAAGGTGGAGGTTAATGCAGAAGGACTGTCTGAGCTTTCCAAGTACATTATAATAGAAAGTACATGAATAGGATGGCTAAGCCGGTAAATAATGATAAATCAATCTACTGCTATTTCTGCGGCTCTGCAAGATGCACACGTCCTGACACTCCTGTTTATGTATTAAATTGAGAATGTGAAGTGATACAAAGTGAAATGTTTTCTTTCCCTCGAGCTCCTTTTGTGCCTAGATGGACTGATGTTCACACTCTGCGTTTTTCCTTTGGTTAACCAAAGAAATAAATTCTTGATTGGATCCACATTATTCATGTTTGGAGGAGAATTTTTTTCCTTCCATACAAGTCCTGCTGGGGTAAGCCAGCAGAGACCTATTGACTTAGTGTCGTGGCAAATTACATGGCCCTACAGTCAGATGAAATATTAACTCAAGGGACTGATATTTTCACTGGATCAAAGACTGACTAATGAGAAACAGAATACCGGTTTTCAAAGAGGGTTTAAAAAGTTAGAACAAAACACAGATCACTTTGTTTATGGCAAAACTTACAGTAACTTCCTGACAGTTAGCTTGCCTACAAACCTCTTAGCCCTGATTTATTAATATTAGATGCTGTGCCAAGTTCATGTCATAAAGGATAGATGCTGCATGCCCACGCTCTGCTTGGAACTGCATAAACATGATCATCAACTAGATTTGACATTGTAATCAAAACAATGAAAATAAGTTAAAGGTGGCAGGCAATATCCAAGAAACAGTATTAAGATGCTCCATCTACATTAAAAAAGATAACATTTGTCTCCAGTGATGGAAGGAAGGACCTGTATTTTTAAAGGAATTTAGGTGGCTGAAGAAGCAGATGGATGCACAGTGGGACTTTTAGAAGCTCTTAGATGGCGACTCCCACTGAAATTGCTGTGTATTAAGCAGTTAGATACTTTGGAAAATTCACATTACCTGCATCTTTAAGCACCTAAATACCTTTAAATATTTGGCCCAAGGACAGCTTACTGTAACGTCACAGGGAAGAGAGCAGTCCCTGCTCAAGGGAAAACAGTTTATTCTATGGCCAATTAATTTTCAAGCAAAAGAAATACATATAAGCAATTTGCAAGAAAAATAATGTCAGAGTTCCGGAGTTACGACTTCCAAACGGTATTTTGCAACTGAAAGAAGAGATGAGGTACACGGGGAAATCTTGGGCATTTTTTGGCAAGACTGTACAGAGCTGACAGGGGGGCAGGTGAGGCACTCATTTAAAACTGGAGTCCGTCCTGAATGCATGAGCCTCACTCCCATAGAAGAGGAAAAGATAAATGTAGTACCTCAGTGCTCGTGAAGGAAGGCAGGGGCTGGTAAGTGTGAGGGCTACGGGAGCGACACACACCCAGCAGAGAAGGCAGGCGCAGGGATGTGGGAGTAATTTGTCTCTCCAGGCTGGGAGAAACACATCAGCAGTCGCAGTTCCCATCCCGAGGATGCTCAGGGATTCCAAACACGAACCCATACAGTTTCTAGGGACACTGATCACTGTGAGGGGATGGGGGCATTCCAGGTGCCACAGAGGTGAGACACTGCATCCAAACTGGCTCACTGGCACTTAGTTTTCTAATTCCAGTGCTCTTAGCACAAACTGATGAAGCCTATGGAAGCAAATCCCATACACGTACTTTGATTCCTACTTCAGCAGTGAGTCACCAGCAAAGAAGGTCATCTGTGGCCTGGCGTAAATCCATCCCTTGCCCTCTTAGCCTGAGGTCCAGGAAATCCAGCTGACTTACCTTTCACAGAAGAGGAAATAACAGTTACGGTTTTATTACACCGTGCCACCTTTCAGTGGCAGAAGAGGATTTCTCCTGCATCAACGATCCAAATCACTCCATTTAATATGTAAGAGAAAAAACAAGCAGCGACAGAACAGGGCCCTGAGCGTAAGGCTCCCAGCATAGTGCAGCCACAAGAATTTAGCAAGTGGGATTTACTTAACTGGTCACTAAGTGTTAGCGTTGCTCTAAAGACATATGGTTGAAAGTGTTTCTTTGCCCATAAAGAAACAAAATTGAGAGAGCAGAGAAAATGCCTGGCAAGCAAACTCCCTTTTGTTTAATAGCCCTCTTCTGACTTGTAAGCCTAGAAAAAGCTTCATTAAAGTTAATGGACAAATCTTCCAGGGGAAAAAAAAAAAAAAAGATTAAGTACTTAAATGTTACTGGTTTTCATCTGAGCATGCAAAATTTCTCCTCCTTACTGGGCTTTCAGCAAGAAGCAATCTTCAGACGGAATTTCATAAACACTGACAGGTTTGAGGCTGGCTTTGACTCCCAGACCTGATGAGTGACCAGCAGAGCTCACAGGCTAGGCTCACAAGCCATGTAATGGGCACTGCTTCACTAAAGTCACTGGGACCTGCACACATTACAGGAATCTTCCAGAAATAGAACAGACCTCTCTCCATTTGCACCAGCAATGACTGCTAGTTGCTGCCAGCAGCACTGCAGAGAAGATGATTTTTCACCCAGTACACTTCAGGAGAACAGTTCCTGAGGGTACTGTACAGAAATACCTATTCCAAGGCACTATCATAGCTACTGCCCTGCCACCTTTTCCTACAACATTTAAATCCTCTCCCTCATATCACCACTAACTGTAACTAGCCTTGCTATGCCTCCAGCATGCTACTGTGCTTACTTTTCAAGAGGTCACTCAGGCACAGACTGTGACCTTCATGAGGTTCCAGGGAGTCCAAGGGGAAAAACAGCAAGGTGCTGGGACAGACAAAGCTGAACTTCATCACTTATAGGATGGACTTAACACTCAGCCTTCCCTCACACCAGGCATTTCAAAGAAGGAATGCTTCATATAGCCTCTTCATAGACTCGTGGTACAGCAAGAAAGAAACTTACCTCGACTGTTGCATGCTTCTAAAGTAAAACTTAAAAAGCACAGATAAAAAGCTCAGACGATGCTGCCATTTTAGATTTCAGGTAAGATTTTAAATGGAGGGCCACTTAAAAAAGGCCCTGTGACTCCCACTACAAGCTGGACAAACTGCAAGTGAGGATGGGACTGAGCAAATGAGACTGTGTCCTAGTTCCACACAACATGAGGTGAGACAGTGAGACACAGCAAACATAACCCACAGTTCCCATTTGGGTGTTGAAAAGTGTAAAAGCAGTGTTGGAGATGTCCTATTCGTGCCAGACATGAGCGCTGCAATCAAAGATAAAGTATCCTGCTGTGAAGTCTGCAGTTCATACAGGGAGCAGAATGTAACCGAGACCACTTACACAACATGACACTCTGACTGCCCTTGGTACAAGGTTGCAAGAGACCTTTCTGGATGAACAAGGAGGAATCATTTCTCATCAGTGACTAATAACTAAAATTTTTAGATATTGTCCTATTACAAGAAAACATAACATTGCTAATTGTTGTTTGCTCAGACTAACACAGTCAAAACAGCTCATGATACATAAGTTACTCATTTGGGCAATTTTAAACAGTACATCTGTAAAGTGCAGTGCATTGTGTTATGGCTTTTCAAAGGAGACTTAAAAATTGGAAGAGATGGAAGGTATCTCATGGTAGCCCACATAACTTGGAGTGTTTCAATCTGGCTGTGAGCTCTCTGGTTTAGAAGCTGAGGCCAAAAAATGTGGGTCTCACAATCCACCCATAAGCCTGAGGGCTGAACACAAATTGTGGTCCTGAGAAGAACCAGTCAGGTCGTAACACAAATAAACAAATAAATAAGTTTAAACCCAACCAACTTCCCATACCTTCCCTATCAAAATGAGGTGGAAGAAATCCAGTACTTCACGACACTAACTTGACAACTCAGGCTGCGCTCCAAAGTAAAGCTTCATGTTTTAACCTGGCCACAACACTTAACCCAGTTTATGCAGATTGCAGCCTTTTTGCTTTTTTACTTTAAAATTCAAATATTCACCAACATTGCCTTCCCCATTTTTTTAACAAAATGCCCATCTTATGACCTTTTAATCCCATAAAGTGTCAAAAGGCTGCCAGACCTCCCAGCAGCCTTAAAGACAGAGACAAGTATGTATTAGCCCATCATACACACCGGGAAAGGTTAATGGCTAATAACAGCTTCCTTTCCCTGCTCCAGCTCGTGGCTCTACTCCCCGTGCTCAGCGGTGGTCACTGCAACTTCCATGCTCATGATTCCTGCAGCAGCTGAGCTGTACATCTCTCCTGCATGCCTCCACCTGAACACCAGCCCCAGCTCACATCTCCCACTTCCAAATAAGTTGTCCACTTGAGAAATTCTCCACCAGCCACTAGCTTTCATTCTCTTCTGATTAGACACGACATTAACTATTTATTGGAGTTCATCTGTCACCTGTGATTTTAGGGGCATGGCCACTTTTTCTTCTATTTCTACAGTACCTCCCATAACAGCTTTCAGTAGTAGCTGAAATCGTAAGCAAGAAACTTCCATGCCATTAAAGAAAGTCATTATCTGCCACACTAATCTGTGGATTATGCTTCCTCTCTATAACCACAGTGAGCCAATGGAATAACTAAAATTGATCAGTGCAATTGTTACAACATTAGATGCAGGCCTTCAAATCAGGAATTGAACAGCTGCAGGGATTGCTTGAAAGCAGGCATAAGTGCTGTTGCCTGTAGGTACATGAAGTGGTGAGACAGAAGGTGATGGTCCGATTCACAGCGTGGTAGAAGTACTTTACTCCAACATTTTCCAGTAGGCTTCTTTGCAAAGCCACCATAACTAAAATGAATTTGAAAATGTGTTCTTCGGGAAGTCTACAGTAGAAGAGGAGGGGAAGGGATTTCACTGCTTTTCCAAAGCACGCGAGTATCACTTGACAATTTTTTGTCACATCGATTCAAATTCACTTTTACCCCTGAGAAGCATAAGAATTCATCAGCTTTCCCTGTCTGATTCCTGCTGTCAAACACATCAGGAAGCATGTACCTCTCCATAATTCAAATTCTTTCCTGCCCACCTTAATTGTATGTCTCTTTTCTAGATGTAACATAGTAGGAATGGGCTGTCTCGAAGGGAGATTTCCTCTAGATGCCCTTATATGGAAGGCACACATGATCACTGAAGGATAAGTCCTACACATAATCCTTCTGTCATCAATTTATTTTATGTCCCCATGCTTCATGACAGCCATTTTGATTGCCTTCTCTACAGGGAATACAGCCATGAACTTCCTTAGACTCGGCAAGGAATGAAAGGAAATGTGTTCCTCCAAGTGTAAGTAATTCCAGCTGTTTCAGAAGAAAGAAAAATGGTAAATTCATGCTCCTGGGAGGCAATGAAACAAATCCTGATTTAGCTGATTGTTTTAACATAGGATTTGAAGACAATTTTCCATTTCTGTGGAAACCAGATAAGATCTCCCATATCTCTGTTTACCTTTAACGACTTCCAATCAGCTGATAAGCAGGTCTGTCAATAGCAAGAAGTTGGCATGACAAATGGTAACTGCTGGAAAGAATAGGTGTTCATCCCCATGCTTCAAGTTTCACAAAGCGTTAATAGACTGTATATCTCAGAATTTGAATGCATGAGTCTTTTTTATTACCTTGACTTTGTCTCCAGTGTTACACAGAAGGTATTTGGGCCTCCACGTTACCTGAGGTACATCTTCAGGGATTAGAGCTCTGCAGCTTTGCATCTGCACCCTTTTAAGTCCAAATGTCACACACTGCTAGAGAGCATCTTAAAGATACCTAAAATTGGAGCAGCCGGACTGGATTCCACCAGCACAGCAGCTTTCTGAATCTTCCTCACTACAAGATGCTGTGTTACCCACTGAGGATTGTAAACATCAGTAGAGATTTATTTAAGAAAGAACAATGTCTTTGCAATACCTAAGTACCATAAAAATATTGTAGAAAAAAAAAAGAAAAAGAGAAAGAGAGACAAGAATGAAAAGAGAAGGAAGACAAGCCAACTGTAGCGAAGAAAGATGTTCTTACCCGAATACATTGGAGATTTCTGAAAAGAGTTCACAACTAAGTGGTGTGAAAACATGTCAAGGTCATTGAACTCAAGGCATGTGTCTGCTAACTGTTGTTTGCCCTCCTGACCTTTAATGTCTGTATAGCCAGCTTCCCTAGGACTTGGAAAACCATATCCATTATACTAGCTGATCAATACTTCGGGTTGAAATCCCATTGCTCATAGTGCAGTCAAAAAGCTGTCCCCTTGTCATGCTTCCCCACTCAAGCAAACCAAATAGGAAACACATCTCAGCTGCACTGTAGGCATCTGGATACCTCACAATAAAGTTTTACATCTGTGCAGGAGGTGCTAAGCTTGTTTATACCCATGCAGAGCAAATATGGTAGAGAGGGAGGTGCAGACGTGTGTGGTAGTGAGGAGGCAATGTAGCTCTGTCATTAGTTTACTTGAATGTCAAACCTATCAACAGAAAGAGAAATAATAAAAATAAGTGTATGAAGCAAAAGGTTGTTTCATTCTTTTCAGATTTTCTCTCAGCATTTCAGAATACACAAAATGGAGATTTGTCCTATTTAAAAAGAAGAAACATCTTAAGAGATTTAATCTTTTGAAACCTTCCCAGGCTTGCCATCACCCAAACAATTTCTCATTCAGTTAAACCATTGCATGTTTTAGAAACCTACATTCATTGCTGTATATTGCTCTTTAAGGGTCTCGGCAAATCTAAAGCTGCAGTTCTAGGAGAAAAGTATGTATAATACAAAACACAAACAAAACAAACATGGAAGAAAAGGCACTGGTAGTTGTATTTGAGAGATGCTACCCTTGTCTCCTTCTCCTTGTCCTGTTTAGACAGATTCAACCTTGAAAGAATCCCGACATTGCCTGTTGCCAGCTGAAGTCCCTTCCTGTTAAAGTCACAGAGAATCAGAATAAGGTTTGCAAAAACCTGAGAATAAAACTAAAACAATCACCCAGTAAAAAGGGTAAAAGAAATTGTAAGCAAATATTTGTATCAGTAAACTTGAAAAGCATCATCTGCTGTCTTCACTTAATGTCAATAGTTACTGATGTCCACTCTAATAAATATCAGCCAGTAACTGGCTTTTCATCCTCTCTATGCATGCTATCCCTCCCCCTCAACACACACACTGTTGCAATGAAAATGAACTCTGCAAATAAATTCCAGGCTAGAGTATTGGCAAATCTCAACAGATTTCCATAGAGTGCTGGCAATTTATACGGATAGCTCATTAAAGAAGTTATTCTGGTCAATGAATTGGTTTGTTTATGAGTAAAAGGCAGTAGTAACTGTGAACTGAAGTGCTATTTGAATGTGCCTTATTTACAAACTCCAGTCTAGCAGGGCTTACGCTGTAGTTACACTTGATTGGAACTGATTCTGTGGCGCAACTTAGATACTCATTAAATAACCCATAGTCAACTAAAGTAACACATTTTACTAATAAACAGTAATATGGAACCCTACCTCTGTTTCTCTAACTCTTTCCAAAAAAATCCATAAATATACATACACTGCTTATATGCCTAAAGGCCAAGTGAATATACTTAGTGTTAGTTGAAATAAAACAGTTGAACGCCGCTGAAATCTTACTGAAGTAGCTAGCAAAAGGCCTGAGGAACAGAACACAATAAGTGTTCAAAAACATCTCACAATGTAATAATCAATGTGTAATATGAGCTAGGGGTTAGTTAAATAAAATGTGAAAGCTGTATTAATGAACCCTTTCGCTGTCCAACACAGCATTTCATTTTCTTTCATAGACTGCATAATGCAGGGCCTGAGAATAAATTATAGATGAAACCCCCATCATATGTTTATAAATACACTAACATTAGCATTTTACTTCCTCATAAATCTGCACCAAACATTCAGGCGCAAGATAGAAAGCCCTGTAAAACAATGATATATTCTCTGCTTGCAAGACTTGCCTAGTGGCCCATTCATTTCTACCGCTGTTCTTCAAACATTACTTTCTTCGCTCATGCCCCCTCATTTAAAATCCATTTTAATTTAAAGATGTTCGATGCAGTCCTAGTGGTACATTTACTCATCCTGGTTATACATCACGGAGCAGGGAAAAGAAAATTGTTTAATCTAGAGATACGGTTCACTGTGGTCACCACTGAACAGTGGAGTAATTACCAGATCAGCTCCGCTAAAAATGCACTCAGGGTGTTCTGTGACCTATCATCTTCTAATCTGCATAGTGAAGTATAGCTTCATAACTATAAATTGCTGACTTAATTAAAACCAGGACCTTTCTGTCATTTAATTACAGGGAGAAAGGTTATTGCTTAAATGCAATTTTCCAAATGTGATTTCTTAACAGTTATTAACTGCTTCACCATCATTTATTGTTTCAGATTTTTCAATTTGAAAATAGTCTCTGTGACAGAAGTAATGACTTCATGAAAAACTCAATCTAGATGGAGCTGAGCAGACCCATTTGTTTCTCGTAAGTGGAGCAGACAGAAAACTTGAAAATGTCACAGGAGGATCCTGTGATTGTTCCACTTTACAGGAGTAATTAAAAACCAAGAGGTTGTATTAGAGGTGAAGAAAAGAGGTTTATGACAATCTGAAGGCTTTTCCCCCTTACCAAAATATTGTTCTTGCATTTTCAACTCTATTAGAGGAGCTACAGATTGAGAATTGTTGATTTACACCACTCCAACACACAATATCAGTACCAACACGCTAAAATGAGCCAGTTGGAAGTTTGCACATTTTCAGTCGATCTGCCAAGACTTTCATTTTGAAGAAAAATAAGTTCCATATATTTTTCCCTACACACAGAAAGCCTTTCACTTCCAGGAACTGTTGTTTTCATGAAGCGTAGAAGCACATTTTAACTAAAATGTGCACAACAGCCCAGGGTCTAAGACAGACCTCCTCATCCAGGAACAGACTTGATTCTACCAAACCACTTTTATACTAATCTGAGTCCAGAAAGAGAATAATCAGCATCAGGACCTCCCCTGCAGACTACTGCATGAAAATCTATTTGAAGGACAAACCTGGCCATTATAATTTGGAGGAACAGCTAAAGCCTGAAAGGACTCTTGCAGGGCACTGTAAATCCAAAGCAAGGCCAAAAAATAAAAATTAAAAGGGGGGAGAATAAAACATATGCTTTCTGTTGCCAAGACAACAATTTCTTGCTTCCAATAAGAATATGCTTTTAAACTGAATTTTCCTTGCATTCCATTCTGTGCAACTAACAGTACTTCCAAAGTGCTTGTGAATGTTAGGTACAAGAGGTTTTGCAGACGAATGGAAGCTTCATTGTCCAAGAATTCCATAGGGTGATAAAAAGCTTTCTACCAGGCAGCCACATATTCCTTCGCCCTTGCACTGAGACCCCGTCATAAAGCTTCACTGTTGGGAACTTTAAGGTACCCAAGTATCTAGTACTATAGAAGGCTGCACTAGAGATATATGTCTTTTAAGCAGTTTTGTGATCCCATGTTCTCTGGTTCATAAGTCCTCCAACAGCTTGATTAGTGAGGGGAGAGCTGCTGTCCCCACTCACTGCTGAGAAACAGGAGAGACGTCAACCAATTGCAAGAGTCTGAAACTCAGTGGATGCTGTGAGTTTCTTTAGCTTTTAATTTCTGCAGAGCAGCTTTCTGCAGATATTGGCCGTACGCATGTTACTGACTGTGTTACATAAGCCATGTGCCAGCATCTCCCATCCCTGCAGTAACAACTGAATATTGGCCATTCAGAATCTGCTTTGGATTTACTATTAACACAACACCAAAAACATGTTCAAATCATGTGTTATCTCTGTTCCAAACCACATTACTAAATGGAATACAAGATTTTAACTTAAAAAAAGAAAAAAAATTGTAAGGACAATCATATTTTCAGTTAGTCACCAAACATATGTGGTGTTGGTTTTGTCTCCTGACTGGTAGACTTGCATAACTTAGCAACGGAATCAAAACTGTAAACAGACAACATATGTGCATGTACGATGTGCAGTTTGCTTTCAGCTAATGATCAAGCACTCTGGGTTACAGTTTGCCCTTGGCAAATATCTGTACTAGCATAGCTGGAATCCTTACATATTTACACTCAGTGCTGGCAGGGGAGTGGCAATATGGCACAGGAAACAGCGCAGGGGAACATGAATTATCTATTTTAGGACTCTCTAGGGATAGCCTCTGTGAGAATAAATCTATAGAGAAGGAAAGGCAAGAATGAGAGAAAAAAAAATGCAAGAACTTAGAGGAAAATGGGAAAGATAAATGCAGCCACTAAAGCATTGGGAAAGGAACAGTGGATAACAGCCATGTTCCCTGGAATGAAAATGCAGCAGCTCTGAGCTGAAAGCACCAGGCATAGACTGTCTTGACAAGGACTCAAAAGCTGCAGTATCCTGTCAGGCCAAATCAACATCTCAGTGATGCTGCAGCCTTACCTGTTTACTTAGAAACCATTGCCACTGCCAGGTTCATGGAATTACATTGTAGGGTTATTAATTACATGATTTTTGTGACCTTTTCATTTGTCAGAAGAAAGCCTCCTTTCTTGCTGAGAGATCTGTCAGAGTGCAGAATCATCTCCCAAAGAAAATAATGAACCTCTGTTAAAATGAAGCTAGAAATTACACCAGGAATGTGCACTTCTCTGGTGCACTGGAGGTGCTTGGTAACAGTTTTCCAGTCTCAGTTCTGCACTCAAGTTTCATTCCCCCAAACCTGAAGACCAAAGAATGAAAGGCAGGGCCTGACACTGCTGACTTCCTCCCAGATTGCAACCATGCAGGATTGCAGAAGAGATCTCTGCTATCACATCCACGGGGTCTTAGTTTTCATATAGCCCTTACATTTGTACAGGACCCGTAGGGAATAGACATTCTCTAAAAGAGCCTACAGTGCACTTGCAGAATATACTGACGGGTGTCTTTTGTCTCCAACCTTTCTCAAATACTCTTCTAGTTTGGATGCCATTGTAGATGGGACTAATCTGACAGTCAGAGACAGAGTTCTTAATAGCAGAGGACAGGTCCCTTGCACACAAGGGAGAATTTTCCAGACTTCGATCACTCTTCCCCAGGTTTAATTAAAAATCAAAAAGAATTAAATCTAAGAAATTCTAGATGGTATTTTCCATTTCCCCTTGCAGCCATTGAGACTCACAAAGCAACAGGACACCTAACACAGTTCAGGGACTTGAGAAAGTGCACTGAGAAAATACTCAAGGACTAAATTCAGTTCAACTCCCTAATACCAAAGCCACTTCTTAACACCTGATTCTCATAGGTTTCTGTAAAGCAACGAACTCCAAAATGCTAATGGATGCCTACAGGTTAGTTACATTTGTCCTGTAACCTTGGATATGCTGGGGACCTGTTATCTGCTCTGAAGCGCACTACTTACATTCACCCCATTAGAAACTTGCAGCGCTGTTACCCAAGCAGAATTGTCTTGACCATGTGAAACAAAAGCTGCCTTCAGTGAGGTCTGCCCAAGCGTGTACTTACAAATCTGCATGTCATGGCAGCTCATGAGTTTTACATGTTTCTCTACAAATACAGAAACATATGCTCAGAGAAACAACACATGGATTGCAAACCACAACATTATACCAGGACATAATGGCCATGCAGGTTAATAGCCTGAAAACACAGAACGAGCCTTTTCTGTAATTCCCTATAGTTTATTCACTTGATTAATTGAGCCCATTCAATTTCCATTTAAGACTATTAAGAAGTCTGCAGCTCTAGCTATTTTTGTCTGTGAGACTCAGCTCGGAGATTTCAGAAGCTTAACATTCTAGTTGCATGTCACTGCCACCATTGTCTCTTGTCACAATTCTAATTCTATGTTCTGATAATAAAATTTCATTAGTGTCTGCACATCCTTTGCCTTACCTTTGAAGTACTGTCTTGTGCTGAAACGATTAGCAGTACTTTACGTCATATCACTTGACTGTTTGACAGCCATTGTGAGTGAGCTAAACAGAGAGAAATTAAAATTTCTGACAATTTCCATTACATCTAAATTGCTGAGAAATTAAGGGATATTTACTTTTACAAATATTAAAGGTTGTTTAAAATGTAAACTGACTTCATTTTATTAGTAGATTTCACAATGTGCTAATTCAAAATGACTACATGGCCTCGTGTGAATAAATTACCAACTCATTTTCCAAAAGCGAAGGACATTTCCTCCAGGCTGCTTTTTGACTGTTTGTGTCAGTAGAAAAAGAAAACAAAAAAACTTATGAATATTTCAGAACAGGAGATGTTCCTTGGTGCCCGTGCTCCTTGTTTCATCCCAACAGAATAATGAGGTTTATTCCTGTATGATATGATTTTATAACTATATTTTTTTTAAAGCACGCTATGAAGCACTGACTTATCACTAATGATAACATATTTTGGAGGAGATTCTCCTTGATAAATACGTCTTGATTCCTGCTAGTCCAGATGGTCACAACTTACACATCCATTCACACAATGATTTGAGATTCCCTTTACAACTAATTTAGGTTTTTCTATTCTTCTTTGCCTCTCCACAAGGATGTACACATGTGTATATATGATGAATTTTGCAAAGTAGTAGCTTCATTTTCTCAAAATGATGTAGTCCCCCTTGAATTTGACAGTCCCCAAAGCCTTGCTGTAGGCCACCAAATTGAGCTATCTATGCTGTTACTTCAGGTCACAAGACTGTGAGTCTCTGGTTTCACAATTTCTTCTGTGCTTTCGTGATTCCTCACTATGAAGTGGCCCTTACCATTACAACCTGAAAAACCCTCAAACACTTGGGCAAAAGAGGTCATAAGAAGCTTAGTACACCTCCATGAGCTTGTATGGTGCCGCCAGGTGCCTCCCATTTCAGACACAAATACATTGCCGATCCCTGGTTTGTTTTTTAACTACCCAGCTCAGCTCTTGAGCCAATTTAAAAACTGAGTTAGCACAGCTGCATGTAGTTATTTAGGTTCCAGACTGGGAATTAGCACAGTTAACAAGTCACGATTTTCTGTGTCTCAGATCAAGTGCTACAGGAGGGCCAGGCTCTCCTATACATTTCGAACTGCAGCCAAGAAAACCCGGTCATGCCTCCTCAACTCTAAAACCTTCCCACTTGCTGCCCCAGACCCACTTCCATACTTTCTTTCTTTCCAAAGTGCTGAACCTGCAGTCCATCATTGATTAGATTGTCTATCTTGAATTCTTTCCAAGACTTTCCTAGCATCTAATCACAGCTTTCTTCACAAACCATTTTTAAAGGTGTCTGTGCAAGGCTCAAAGACAAACACAGTTCCTAAATGCCCTAAGTTTTTGCCTGGTAGATACCTCTTTTATAGACTCCATTGTAGGCAGCATTCACATGACCATTCTAGGATGAAACCCCAAATGACTGTTCGTAGCTTGCTGGCATGTTGAATGCAGCTTATTCCATGAAGTCTGGCACCCATAAAACGGGTATAATAGTTACCTACCACATAGGATGTTGTAAGGCTTAATTTATTACTGCTGTAAAGCAGCTGAGATCTTTAGAAGAAGGGTGTTACGAAAACATAAAGCGCTATTGCCATAAAACACTTGTCTGGCTGAAAGCTCTCTTATAACACTGGTCTGCTTGAAAAACAAAGAGGGATGCAGGGAATCAGAGTGTCTTACTGGGCATTTTCCATTAAGAAAAAAAGCACTGCTTTAATTTATTTGGTGTCAGCATACATATTCTAAGACGCTAGGCGATGAAGAAGGAGGAAAACTAGAGAGCACATCTACTGCAGAAAGCATATGTGAATAAAAGATTACTAGGACACGGAAAAGCATACAAGCTATTTCTCATTGTCAGCCACACACATTTACCAAGAGAAAGAGATATGCAAATAAAGAACTTTAAAACTGTAAGTCCTACAGATTAAAGCTAATCATTATGAATAATGCAAATTGTGTGAGAAATACTGAGAGAGGATGTTAAAAAGGAGAAAGATTACAATATTCTTGATGACTTGTTTGTGGGAGAGTGTTTCGTTTTGTGGGCATTTTTGAGACACGAGAATCAAAGTAGGAAATGCAGCCGTATTCAGTGGCTGCCACCAAAGCTCACCATGCCTGAAACTCTTCTTTGCAGGCTTTGCTGAATCAGGACTTCAGAACGTGAAATATACTTTGATCTTGACGGTGGTTCCTTAAAGTCAAAGACCATTTTGGTGGTGGCTTTTTTATTGTTGTTGGTGGGTTTTTTTTTTTTTTTGTTTGTTTGTTTGGTTGGGTTTTGGTGGGTTTTTTTTTTGCTTTTATGCACCATCAAACTCATGCACATTCTTTGTCAAAATATATCAATATAAGAGGATTATAATAAATAGTTCTCTTAACAGTTCATTTAGGATCCCAAAACAATGAGGTCTGCAAAATGCAAAGAAAAATCGCACAAAATGTTTTAAGCAAACAAACTGTAGCAGCCCCTGAATTAATATCACCACTGAAAGAAAATTAAATCTAAGATATGTTTACGTGATCTAAAAGCAGCACACTGCAATATGCTAAAGCAGACTTATAACCACAAGCTACACTAGGACTCACATCACATACAAGTGTCACATTTCAAATGTTCCTCTACTCCTTAAAATAGATATGTACTTACCAGATACTGACAAACAGCCAGTCTCTAAATGGGTGAAGATGGGTAAATTTTTTTTCTTGTTTGCATTTGATTTACTTTTGCATTTTATGTCATGTCCAGCTTCTACTCACTTGCCACTGAGTCAAAAATAGAGCTATTCCATGAGAAATGTTGATGCGAGGTATTTTTGATCTGCCCAGAAGACAACAAAGCATGTGACAGCACACATTTATCGAAGGATTTTCAGTGAGCTCACCAGAAATCCTCTCATAGGTGCTCATAACTTGGCTCTGTGCTTTGATTCCAGGAATCAGAGGTTATAAATCTCAAAAGGATCTTTGAGACCCTCCAGCAAATCACCACAAGGTTCCTCCAGCAAACTGTGTGGAGCATCTCAACTTCCAGGAATATACTTAGACCAGACTTCCAAACGTCTTCCAACAATATGAAAACAGAAATAAAACTGGCAGGTGCATCTATTGAAATATCCTGGATCATAAAAATGAATTGAAGTGATTGGAAGTCAAAAAGATAATCTAAATATACGCAGCTGTTCTGTGAAGTCTGCTACGTTGTAGCTAGATTCCCTAAAAGTTTGCTGTGAGGCTTGCAAGAACATCTAAAATCAAATATCACAAAATGAGCTTTGCTTTGAATTCTGATGAAGTTTAACACTGTCATTTTGCCTTAGATTGCAACTATAGGAGCAAATAACTGCAAGGCTAGCTTAAGTGAATTTGTACTTCATTGAGCAGCTGCACAGAAACCTATGTGTGTTCACAGCTTCCCAATAGGGATAACCCTCAACAGGGGTTACCTACCCCTTACCACCAGTATTACAGAGCCATTTCTGCATTTGTTTCACGTGGACTACAGAAGGAGCCTAACAAGTCTGAGTATCCCACTCTAATTGACTTTAGGCTTGGAAATTTCTGCCTTAACAGAACAGTCTCGCTGATTGCACAGTAGCAAATGGAAGATTGTCACTTGCTTTAAAGCACTTGCTTTTTACAGTGAAGGGCATGAAGTGCACCAGCAACGTTAACCTCCCGGAAACACACAATATTTAAATTACACCGCTCAGAGCGCAGTAATTGAGCCAAACAGACATAACTCCATACCCACTGAGCCTGCAACACAGCAAATGCTGCCATCAATCCGTCTGAAGTGCCCCAAGGATGGTTCACATGCACAGAACACTGCATCCTTCTTTTCGACACTGGTAGTGAATTAAATAACTCATCACTTTATTTTTTTATTATTATTATTTTTTACAAACGTTACCCAGGTACACTGGGCACGCTCAGAGTGTTGGCTAACTCCAATCTTTCCCACATGCTCAGAAAAGCCCTGAGTAAAGGATAAAGGACCTCTATTCTTTGCCCCATTCCTGAGTGAGCAGACAGACATGAGCCCGTGCAGCTTTTAAACTGTGATAAAGATTCTATCTTTAAATAGTTTATGAAGATTTGCCACACTACTGACAAGCATTTCAATAAGTGATTAGTCAGTCACTCTTGAGTCCCTTATTTGTTTATGACCCATACCTAATGTCAGGAACAAAACGTTCCAGGGACCATTAGGATGCTCACATCATTCCAAGGCCCAGATTTCTGCTCATCAATCTTTACTTCATCATTTGCAAAAACAAGTATTACAAAGGATGATCCATTCACCTAAACACCTCAGGAAGAACATACCCTGATTCCTGTTTTAATTGTCTAAACATCCGAATCTACTTTGCAGTCCCATCTGACTATTAAAGACACCAGAACACATAGTTGCCACACAGATGTCATCACCAGATGTTTCAGCCTGGGTGCTGCTGGCTGCCAGGATAAATGAGTACTAATATTCTTAGAAAGGGAAGGACTGTCTTATCTGTGTGGTAAAGCAAGGACACATCCTCACTTGTTACATGCCACCTCGATGCTTTAATCTAAGAAAACAAATAAGGCAGACTCCGGCTCCTTGGTATCTTGCAGAGAAATATAATATATATCTAATACATCTACGGAGATATTTCAAAAGGCATCTAGAATTGCAGCAACTGCATTGAGTGCTCCTTTACTTTGTACACCATGCACTGAGTTTCTGGAATCACTGCAATTTGTGACAGTCATGACATTTTAAGTTCTTGCAGGGTAAGGTGTAACCTCAGCGGAGTGCCAGCACATGGTACATGAACCACTACTGTGCCTCCTTCATCTTCAAAGCAAGGCACATCCACCCCTTCTGAGACCATCAAAAGCACTGTGCTTTCCCTGCTGGGTCACACGGGCACAAAGCAGATGAGGCAGAGACAGAAGCAAACACAGTTACTCATCTAAGGAATCCAAACATCCTCTTAAAAATTAAGGCCTAAACTATCTTTAGAAGGAAAGCATATCACACTTCTGAATAAAATAAGCATCTTTGCTATCTGTTAAGAATCTGTCATTAAGCATTTTTGGTTTTATTAATTTAAAATCTTGTTTCACTATCACAGCTGTCAATATGAAGGAAATGAGCAGATGCTCAGCACTGTCTGCTAGCCGTTCTATCAGCCTATCAATATAATATACAAAGGCTTAATACGTTTTTTGTTAAGTTTTATAAATCCAGCTGTAAAACACATGCAATGTCACAAAGAGTTTCACAGAGTCAACTGAAACTAGCTTTCATGGCTTTCTGACCTCATCTCAGAAGCAATGCCCATCTGAAATAATGCCAGAGCTTGAATCCCAGATCCTAGGGGAAGATGGGCTGACAGAGGTGAGGGCTGATGGGAAGATGGGCTTTCTAGGGGCTGATGGGCTAGATTCTGATTCTGTAACATCCATAGTCATGTTAACTATTAGGACTGTTTCTGAAAACAGGCATGAGGTGCAGAATTTGTCCCTGAAAGGTAGAAATGATACAAAGAAAAGAAAGCCTTAAAACTTAAGACATAAAAGTCTTTTTCTTCTCTAAAAGCATACTGATTTCAAATGAATTCTCCTGTGTAAATAAGCCTTGTTCCTGATTACTGTGCTCATCTCTTACTCGTAAAAGCGGTGGTTCAACTTAAGAAAAGGTCTCTTAATACATCATTTAACAGCCTATCCTTTTTCACAAGTATTGGGCAATAAAAAAGTCTCATACCAATTTGCTTTTGTATTTTAGGCAGTGTGTTTATGGCCTCCTCATCTCTAAATGGAAAAAAAAAACACCCTATGTAAAGTCACTCTCCTCAGATTAGTGTAAAACCAACTCAGAAGCCGTAATTATACCTTTGCCTTTGTTTCAAATTGACAGAGAGCTCTTGAAATCAAATGCTAGCAAAAACAAAAGATTCTGGTTGTTATTATCAAGCACTTAAATTGTGTGTAAATTTACTTAGCGCTTTACAAGCAGAGATAAGAGACACTTCCTACTCTAAAGAGCTTAGAATCAACATAAAACGTGACAAACACGAGGACCACAAAGAATGGTGTTTGAGGGGAGAATGCAGCAATAGCAGAGTATGCTAAAAGACAGATAGGGCAATCGAAAGTTAACGCAGCCTGATATCTGCCTTAAAGACAAAGCCGCTTCTTTCCTCTCCAACAGCAGGTGGGGCTACTGCAGTTCCAACCTGTGCGAGGGGATGGCTGCAAGCTGCAGCGGCGCTTCAGCCTTGCAGGGGCCCTCAGGAATGGGAAAGCCTTGCATTTCAGGCTCAGGTGTGAAAAAAACATGAATGTCTCGCATTCAAAAGACCGGTACAAATGATGTGATTTTCAGATGAACTCTTTCGCATTCCTGTGGGCCTCTGAGAAGTTCACAAGAAAATCCAGAATGCTTTTACGTGTGTGAGTAAACCGCAGGCTCAGAAAGATACAGCTCCCAAACTCGGATGGGTGCCACTCCAAAGGCTCGTGCAACGAAGTCAGAGCAGCACACTTGAGCAACTCCTGAAGATCTGTACTACCTCCCATTTAGAGCACACGCTGCACACCAAAGCTAGCTATTTATAACACAAGTGCCACTTTTCCGTGCAGTTTTGTTCACATTGCCTTATCGCAGTTAACAGCATGAAGAAATGGTCCTGTAAGGTGAATGCGAGAAGGAAAGCTTTGTTTGCCAAAAGGCAGATTGTTTTCAAGTCCAAAGATCCTGTTCTGCTGGACTGAATGGGAAGCAGTCTTTCTCCAGGACAGAGAATGGGCACAGGAAGGTGGTAGTGGGTTTAGCATCCCCACAGTTCATGCAGGGATGACAATTACAAGTTCTGGACTCCACCAAGCTGACACTGTTCGTGACGAGAGGTACTGACTGGGACTGCAGAGCCACCTGTGTTCTCTCAGATGTTCAGTTCAACTCTGTGGACCTTTATTAGTATGACAGCTTACATAAGCCATGCCACAGGGTAAAACACGAGAGCTCCAGGGATCAGCCTGTGGCAGGTAACATCCATACATAACTGTTTGGGGTTTGAGGCCCAGCTTTCATGCTCTATTTCTACCACTCGTGAGTCAGTGGCACGTTCTGTAGTATGACACAACCTCAGCCAGTGATTTCTTCTTCAGTCAGGCATGCTGGGAGGGTACTAACAGTAGGGGTCATCTTTTTTTATCTGGCACGGGCTCAAACTTCCAGCACTGGAGTGGGAGCAACACTTTACCCCTCTCCTTCCACTGATTTGTCAGCCATAGAGTTGCTCTACACAGGAGCCAGTCTTCTCTTTTTTTTCCCCTCACTTTCTATCTGTAGTTTCTTGGCACCGATTCCTCATGTGCTGAGGATGTATCTGGATGGATATTTATACTAATGTCACTGTTTAGCTAGGATGGGTACATCCCATCATCTGCAGCTTGGAACTCAGGACAAGCTGCAAAACCCACCCAAGAAGCAGAATAAAAGCTGTAGCAGTTAACTTGCTCATTGCTAACTGATGGGCTCACTGCACAACAGTTATCAGCCATCTCAGGTACCCCTGCACGCATCAGTTGCTGCAGTGCCAAAATACCTTGAGGTATATACACAAGGTCTCTGAAAACTTAATATGTTGGTTGATAGCCAGTGCTGGGGCATCCTCACTGCTACTATTACCTCTGCCAGTTAGATTAAGACTGGCCAACATGCTACAATCACACCTTCATTTTGCTGCGTAGACCTGTGGAGATAAAGACAGTCTCCAATCAAAAGAGAGTCCCTGATCACAGTGAGAGGCAGATGCATAAAAGACAGGTAATTTTTTCTAGTGAACATAATAATTCTGCTCTTCGAAGAACAGCATGCAGAACCAAAAGATGTTAAAACAAGCTTGGAGCTGTGGCCACATCTCAGACACTGCTGAGGTAGATAAAGCTGCTTTCTAACAGATGCACAGTGTAAGGCCCGTGCTCTCTGCCAGCCAGCCAGAGCAGGACAGCAAAGGGGTAGGGTGAACAGGAGCAGTAAAGGGGCATGTTGGCAAGTTAAGGACTCTCCTGACTGTTTTTCTGTGGAGTGATACTACATATCCATAACTTCTGTGATGCTCTTGTGTGTAGGACCATGCACGGCTGCCTGATGACCAAAGTTTTCTGGGCTGTGAGAGAGCAGGATTTCCCACTCAGATGGGAGAAATAGCACACAGGACAGTCAAAGAAAGAAACAAACAGTCGGACTCACCTTCAGAAGTAAAGCAGGCAAAAGAAAGCACTGCTCTTTATCCAACATTTGCACTCCTTGTAAAACACCTGGCTCCAGCAGAGGCACCCTACAGCGCCAAAAGGAAGAAGCTGCTGCCTGAATGATGGTAAGTCCTGGAGGCAGAGCCTCAGATCTACATGCACTCCTTTGGCTGGTCACTACCAGTCCATGGACATGTTTATAACTGCTCTGTTGGCAATACTGCCAGCACAGCACTTCTCTACTCCAAACCCACACCTCAGGCATACTTACATGGCTGGCACACTGGCTTACAACCTATTTGCTGGCTCTGCCTTGCCCTGGGATCTCAGAGGAAGGCTCTCAGCAAGCAAAAGCAAGATGTCCACAGTGGCTCATATGCTCAGAGAAGTTTCCTAGAAGGCAAACTTCCCAATGTTACAACAAACATGCTCCCCTCCTAATACATGCCTGTTTTCTCACTGCCCTGTATTACACTAGGACCGAAGTCCTTTGAAATCAAATGGTCTGATTCTGCCCCAACACTAGTTTTACACAAGACCAATTTCTTCATTAGGCTTAGTCTCAATTTGTACTTTTCTTGACAGCAGAATCTGAAATCTTTTGAGATGCAACAATACTGAATGTGCTGATATTTTTCCAAAAAGCATCATTCCAAATAGATGCCTGCTCCTGAAGAAAGAAGGGCACACTCTTAAATGCAGTAATTAACAGGCAACATAAAAACAAATGATATAAACATTAGTAATATGAAATCTACTTGAAGAGGGATTTTGTTTTTCATGGAAGACAAAGCAGTGACTCTGTGGAAATCCTCTGGTGTGGAATGCTACAATGCAATAATGTACCACACCAGAAGGTGTGCAGAAATGCCTGGTTTGCCTGGTGTTTTGTGCTAGAAGCAGTAACCTAATCATGCAGTGCAACTGACTGGGCTGTTTGCACCCTTGGCACAGCCCAGGAGCACTTACATGTTGTGATTTGAAATCTGCAAGTCACAATTCTCACAGAAGGCCAAGATTCAGTAACACAGAACAAGTCCCTCAGTCCTATCAGATGAGTGCCCACGAAGTAGCTCAATTGTACAACCTAGAATAACAGCCCGTGCTTAGTCACTGCAGCAGTCAAGGCTGCAAAGCCAGACAACAGAACTCATGGGCCACCCTCTCCATCCAGCTTAGATACTGCTCTCTAGCTGTGCAGGACTGCAAGGACCCCCAATCACAGAAAGAATTATGTACCATTCCTGCCTTGGGATACTAACTCCCTTGGGCATTGCTCCAATACAGAAATCCCAGAAGAGGCCTTTTGCAAAGGGCATTTCTTCCATCTCCTCATGCACAGCTTAAAGCAGCAGAGAAAAATGTCATGGTCAGAATTTGGTCTCTTGTGAAGAACTCTGGGTTTGCCAGTGCAGCAGCTGTCTTCCTCCAGCCACTGCCCTGATCCTCTACCTCTCTCCTCCAGAGATGTCAACACAAGGAAGAGATTGCTGCCACTTATCTGCTGGGGAAATCCCTGCTGGGAAGGGTGAGCTGTGGTTTGAGAACTGGCACAGCCAGCATCGGTCCTTTCCTTGCTGCGGTTGCCCTCGCAGGGAGAAGTTGACTTTGGCTAGAGCACTGTGTGTTCTGGCTAACCCAGCTGGCAGAGGTATCCCCAGGACTGCTGGCAGTGCAAACCAGAGCAGCCTGAGGCCACGCTCCAGTACTCAGGAGGAAGGCTGGGGCAGAGACACCAAGTCCAGCACAGAGCCCAGCCTTCACTGCCCCCATAGGAACCTGAGCCAGCTCACAGTGAGGTTGGTGCCAAGCCTCCTGTACCAAAGGGAATCCAACTTGTTCAGAACAGAGTCTTCTGTACCACTGCCAAACTGCACAGGATCTCAGGTCTGTGTTACTCACCACGCTGGTGGCAGTACACATTTCTGGGATTTGTAGTAGAGGCTCTGCTTTGTTCATTCAAGAAAGTCAAGTTGGCTTAATCTTACTGTGTTAATAGATCTAAATATGGACATAAAGAACTTCAGCACGCATAAGCACAATGAATATGAGTTCCTCATTCAATTTTGCACAGTACATGGTGAATTGCCAGGGTAGTCCTTTCAGCTTACCAACATCTTTAGACTTTGCCTCACAAAGATTATGTTCCCCTCTCAGCAATTCACCCTCCTTCTAATACTTCTAAAACAGAGGAAAGGCTGAGACCCCTAGAGGTGATGCCAAAGATCGAATGGATGGTCCTGAAAGCAGATGAACTGCAACAGCCAGCAAAGTGAGCAAACCATGCCAACAGCGGTGCTCTCAAGCAAAGGAAGTACAGTTTCAGTTCTGGCACCCATAGAAGTCAAGCACTGACACACACAATGCAGATCTCTACAAGGCAGCAGCGAATGTCTCCTTGGAAGGGATTTTTGCTACTTGGAGCTTTTTCAGGCTTTCTCTGCACTGTGGTTCTTACAGTTCCTCATCCTTCTGGTCATTTTGGAGAAACAAAGTCACCGATGCTCAGGCTCTCACACTGACTGGACCCCAGAAAGCTGCATTTGCAAAAGGCTGGAATATCCTGGATGATACTTTGCTGTTCTTTTCCTAATAAAAAATGACTTTAATTTCCCTCTGAACCATGCTACGCGCACATCAGAAACCAAAAGCATTTGTAAGGCTGAAATCTCAGCATCGAACGTTATTTAAATTTGTAGGGCTATTTAATGTTCATCACACACTTGAACCTAACAGTGCAAGTGATTTTCTATCAGAGCTTCTTCTTTTTTTTTCATTTTAACAAGGAAAAGTGCCCCTCCAAATATAAGCATTGCTTGTTATTTTGAGGCAGTGAGGCAAAGCATGCAGCACACAGACCACATTTGGCTTGCTTAGCAGATGTCTACAGATCACTTGATGTTAATTTCAACATAAAAGCTATTATATTTCTGGCCTTGCCCTATTAGTTGTTAAATCATTATTTATGCTTGGCAGATAAATTCTAGGAGCCTTGAATAAAGCCCATCAACCCTACTAAACTAACCATATTTGACACAACAGTTTTCACTCATAGAAGGCCCTGGATGTAACGTTTGTTGCATATATGATTCCATTTCACAGCCTAAAAGGTAATCCCATGTTTATATTTAAACATAAACTGCATATAATATGCATTCCAACATTACTTCACAGGCAAAGAATTAACTTGTCTGGTTCACTGACATTTACAACTGTGTACAATAGCTACTTTCAGTTCATAACTCAGTTTACCTAAATAATCTGTTCACTGGCACTAGTTAGTGTGTTTTCCTATAGAAGTTTTGGCACTATACTTGTCATCAGTTAAAAACTTGCATGCTGTGGCCTTGATGGCTATACAACAAAACAATAATTGGAACCGTATACTTCCTTTAATTAATATATTTAAGCAATTAACCTCTTATATGAGCTCTATTTATGCAAGCTCAAAACTGCAGTTGTTGGGCATTCTGTTTTAAGAGCCAAACAGCCATCAGCTGATGCGTTGTTCTTTGTGAGCATCTTTTAGTATAATTATGTTTGGTATCCTTAACAGACTAGTTAGAATTAGGAAAAATAAAGGTTTTGAGTGTTCTACTGAGGACACCTCATTCAAGATGCCTGCTTCTGTTTCATCTGTAAAGTCAAAAGAGCACAACTTCCCCATTGTCTCAGTAATGTACATTATAACTGCAGTTAAGGTTGCATGCAGTATATGTTTTGAGGGATGAACCTAAATAAAAATTAGATCCCAGAAAGAGAAAAAATCATACTGTTTATAGCACACTGCTCTTCTGGCCCTATGTGCACATAGTCTGCGCACTATTAACACTTCGAACCAGGTCACTGAAGTTACTAAAATGATTTCAGTTGATTTCAGTGGACCCTGGACAGATATACATTGCATCTGGTGTTTCTCTGTTTCGAGGTGGCTTAACTGTGCTGTATTGCAACGAAAAGTCTAAGCCTGGAGGCAGCCTCCCCTCTGATTTCCAAGTCAGCCCCATTTTGGTTCTCCCAGAAAGCCAGGCTGCCTACTCAGGGCTGGGTATTCACATTTCTTCCCACTTACATTGCAAAGCACAGAGCTGGGAGCCTGCAGCACCTATACTATAACTCTCTGCCACATTTGATAGAGTTGCTTGCTGTAGAACTTAAAGCCATCTTTCAGGTCCTAGCACTCATCAAAATAAGAACATTTTCCAAGCAGGGAAAACATGGCTACATGTCTGAAGGATAAGAGGTAGGAAACACCAACTGTGAGGAGGGAGGCAGCTTCTGGAATGTGTGCCACACCATAACAGCTGACTGGAGTTGCCCCAGCCTTTCACAAACCCCCACAGGAGTAATGGAGGAACTGACCGAAATTTCAGGAGGCGAACAGTTATCAAGGCTCCTTGATGACATCTCCCCCCTGGCACAACAGATACAAAATGGTGAGTCTTCACCAGAAGCTTGCCATTTGATGATACCCTAAGACACAGCTAGAAAACAAAGCTGAGTTTTCTCATTCCTCAGGATACCCATAGTCCAGGCTGCTCTTGTGCTACAGCCTGGATGCATCTCTCAGCCCTGTGATGAGCCTCATCTCACACCTGACTTTTGAGCATGAAGATTTTAGCCCTGGGTTAAATATTTTCACCAGATGAGAGCTGTGGATTTTGTTTCCCTTCTGATCCCAGGAGAGAGAGGTTGTAGCCAAAAGCAGGCTTTATTGTAGGGTTGGTTTTACAATTACTATTAATGACAAGCCAATTTCTCTCCCTTGATGTCTGCTGCATGTGATAATGCAATGTTTCCTCAAACATCATGTCATAAACTAGCAAAGGTGAGCAACTGGCGAGGCGGAAAAAGTGAGGAGAAGAGACAGTAAATAAAGTCATGTGCATCAAATATTATTTATTAAACACACGGGGCTTTTTGACATGCGATTTTGATGTTATTATTTCCCGTGCCTTCTGATAAAACACACCCAGTTGTAACATACAGACTGTACAGTTGGCTAATAAAGTGCTTTTCTGCACGCCAGCAGCTTCCCTCAGCTATATTAGCTGGAAAGAAATACAAATGGAGAGTCCACCTAGCACAGTGAGGAAAGCAAAAGCATTGTTAGAGCAGAGAACCAGAATCATTAAACCCAATATTAATCCCACATGTGGCATTAACTTAGGCAAATCTTCTTCCAGAAGCTCGGTTTGGCTACCCCTACAATTCCAAGGCAAATATTATTCCCTTCAACGTGTTATGGAGCCTAAGGAGAGCCCATCCTCAGACAAGCACACGCTGAATATAGAAACAACAAAGAAACGCCCATGTTATGCAAAGTAGGCAGACAAGCAAAAACTTCAGCAATACAACTGGGCTCAATAATTTCTGGCAGACGATACAGAGTCTGAGTTTACATATTTCTTTCTGGTACAGCTTGTTTTCCTTAGGTAGGCATCCTAGAGGATTGAAAAAACAAACAAACAAAAAACCAACACAACTCAGTGCAACTCAGGGATCACTGTAGCCAACAGCACAGCTGCAAAGTTTAACAGTTAACTGGATTACCTCGACATGGAGACCTTTAGGCTTCCACTGTCATCACTAGCCATCCTTGGCAGGCTGGCACAGCTGAACAGTGCTATCGGTGTAACCAATAGGCAAAGCACTGAGCTGCTAATTCACAGAGAAATAAGAGTGAAAAAGATTAAACTGTACAACCTGGATTTGTAGGCAGAGCTGTATGAGCGGCTAACACGTCTGTACAGATATCAGGGGATACACATCAGGAGTGTTTTGCATCTCCAGTTAACACTCTGCACATCTGCTGCCTCTCGCATCAAACTAAAGTTGCTCAGTGACTCCAATAATTTTGTTTCCACTCCTCCACGTGCTTCTGTTTGAAAGAGACTATGATTTTGTGATGAAGACAATTCAGTGCTGGCCCAGTGCTGGCTCAGCTTGCTTTGAGAATATTTTTCTTTCAAACAAGGCCCTGGCCATAGACTCCAGCTGCCTGCACAGCCCTTCCAACTCTTTGCAAATCTCCACTCTCTTTAATCAAGGTGCTTCCTCTTCTAATGGCTGCTGCAGATAAGGGTTCCAAAATCAGTAACTTCAGCATGGACTGCAGGACCAGCACTCACGTTCCCACTATTTAACCACAGAACCAAAAATTCAGCACCAACTTCACTCCCGTCCAGAAAAGCAAAACCAATCCTTGCTTTCTTTTTTAAAGTGTTTTTAACAAGAGATTCTAGCTACCTCTAAGGCAACAAAAGGATTAGTGTATATGCAGATTAGCACATACGTAGGTTTTTCTCTTGCTTATAACCAAACAAGGGATAACTGTTACCAGCTTCCTCACTGCTATTTCTTCATCGCAGTGACAATGCACTGCCCCTGATAAGTATTCAGCCACAGCGTGCCTGCTCTGAAAAACAAAGCTGCTCTCCCACCTCCTCTGTAAATGATTTGAGGAGGTTTACACCGCCATCTAAACATCTGTGGATACAATTCCACCCCCACACGCTCACACTCTGTGATTGCAAATGCAAGAACTTGGGTTGAAGCACAACACGGTCCTGCAGTGAATCCAAGTCCCTAGACTTTCATGCCCTACATACACTGTGGAATTTCCACCCCGCACTCAAAATTATTCATGACAGAAACACAGAAGGACCACCTTCCCCCTCCCTCTGTGTGAATACCAATGAGAAAAATAGCAAGAGGTTTTCCTTCCCTGCCTGATCACAGAGGGAAAAGGGAATTTAAAAACAACATATATGGGGGAAGGGAGGGGAGAGTCACTGCAAAACGTCGAAGACCAGGGGTGTGAGCACATACTTATATTAACATCTTCCATCCCTGGAGCTGCAGTAATTTGCATGACATTATCTACCTGGGATGTTGCTATGGTTATCACCATACATAAGTAATTACCAGGGCAAATTGCACATACGGCGCACAGATTCCTGCTGTCAGAAGCAAAGGATTTTTTTAATACACTTGAAAAATGTAAATGTCTGAAAAAAAACACTAACCACAATGATTCCTGATAAGAGGAAAAAGTTTAAGACTGCGCCCGAATGATCTAAAATGATCATTAACCATGCTTATTGGCAACAGTACCTTGAGGCACAGCTCAGATGATCCCTAAGTGAGACGGACACTGCACAGACTCAGTAGAAAATCAACAGAACTCATAAAGATAGTAGAAATGGTAACCAGGAGCAGCAGTGGTAACCAGAAATTAATCAGTAGAAATACTAGAAAATCCCTGCCTGGAGAGTTCACAGTGCAATTGGATGAGACTGGCAGAGGACAACAGAAGTAGGAAATCACACAGAACAAACAAGGTTGTCGGCATCATGGTATTGCCACGATCATTTTGGGTAGATGTCATCCAATTCTAGATCATACAAAATAAATCAGATATCAGCTCATTCTGAAATACTGCTGCAATTACATCGCCAGCAAAATGCAGCACCGCCGTATACAAACAGCTCCAGCTGCCGTCTCTTGGTGTCAATGGAAAATTCTCAGCAGCATTGATGAGTGTGTTCTGTGCCCTTAGGAAACTGAAAAGCTTTAGAAAACAGTTCTGCTGCTGTGATCTGAGTTCATGCAAAGCACATCAGGCTAACTGGGATGTAAAACACGGATGTGTAAAACACAGAATAAATGTCTATAATTTGATCTGAGGTGACATACATCATTGACTCATAGCTATCCAAACCAATCACATGTTCTGTGTACAGAGGAATACCATCATTTAGTTACTCTGAGTTTACAGGGAGCAGTGGAGTTGAGGAAAAAAAAAAAACACTGATGTAATTCCATTTTCTAGCTTCTCAGGAAAACAACTTCTCAGAACTTCAACCTATCTACATTGGGATCTCCATGTAAATCGGGCCAAGCTCCATGAGGCACCACACGCGAGCAGGAAATGAACTGATTTTGCAAGGGCAGAAATAAAAAGTATCAGCTCTGGGAATCAGCCAGGATGAGCATGTCTTTGCATGATGGCTAGCAGAACTACACAGGCCAAAAGAAATCAGATCGGGTAGAAGATTTAAAGCAGTTTTGGAGACCGGCTCTGTAACTGAAGGTGTATTTGCACTCTACGAGCTGTTGGGCCCTCCATCACTCTTACTTTTATCAGTCTTTAGGCCTGAGTTGGATTCTGGTTTTAGTGCAGACTTTAAATGTCAGTGAGAATATACAGCGGTCTTTTCTTTGAAAGCTACATTCTGATGCCATCAAGCATAGTGACTGTTTTAGTAGGCAAGACTCAAAAACGATATGGAGAGATGATGTGCTCTGAGAAGAGGATTGCTACTGAAAGCACAGGAACAGGTATTAGCCAGCAGGCAGTCAGAAAACATGGCGTGCCCTTGGGCTCATTCCTTGGCCTGAGGAAAGGCACTGCTAGCGATGCCCAGAAATACTGACCAAAGATGTCAGCATACCCTTATCAGGGCAAATGCAGGCTGAAGACGGGATATAGAACAAGTCATCTTTGTCTTCTTCGTCTTGATCTGGGTAAATGGACCCATAGGACAGGCACATTGTGGCTCCGAGCACAATTCATACGGAACAGTTTGTTGAAAGCGAATATATCAGTGAAAGTAAATATGTGAAGAGTGAAATGTAAGATGGAAACAGTGAGATAAATATTGTTAGATTCAGGGGAAAAACGTTATAAACAGCAAGCAAAGCTCTTTGATTTGCACTGTTTTCCAGCCCATAAAACCCTAATATCCGCCAGTGTTTCATTAAAAGCTTATAAACTACCCAGCATGCCTGCTGCTGCATAAATAAATTGCTAAAAACACATTCTCCGTGTTGCAGACCTTGTATTCAAATAAGCCTAATGTGTATAAAACTCAGCCACATTACTGCAAGAAGCATGGATCACAAAAATAGCACCTCAAACCCTAAACATAGTTAACGTTGATCATTTAGTGGTAGGTTTCTCTCAGCAGAGATGTTCATAGCGACGCTTTTAAAGCAGAAAATACCACTATCCCAGGGAAAATTACTCAGAGAATAAGTATTATGAATTCAAACTGCAGAAGAAAGCTTCTACCGTGTTGTGAATTGTATAGAATTAATAGAAGGAGCAACTTTTCAGAGAGGGCTGGGGGTTTCAGGTGTTCGATGAGGTCACGGTAGCCCTACAGCAAAATCAAAGTTAAACTGAGAGGATCAACCATTGCTTTGGCTGAACATAAAGCCTTACCTATTCTACCTGTTCTCAGCATTAAAAACTAAGGCTCCAGCCCTCCAAGGGCAGTAATCACATATTTCATGTTCCATAAATAGTCACACTGGATCAGTCAAGTTTTCTTTGTTGTTCCCTTCTCAAAGTCTGAGAAGGATCAGGACGTTCATGATTCCCCGTCTTTCACGAGATTACGCCATATCAGGGCTCAGGCTTGAGTCTAAACACAGGGTAAAATCAAAATGGCCCACTGGCCAGAACCTAAATCCCCGAGGCAAACCAACCCGATGTCGGGAGGCTTTCAGATGAATGACCACAAATATGCTCAGCCCATTCAACAGACAGCCGAGCTGGGGTGGCACTGCTCATCCGCAAGGATTAGCCATATTGCTTACATCACGAACCCTTACCAACAAGGTCATTAACAAGCAACAGGTAATTCTTCCAAGGCATGAATTCAGGCTACAATGTACCAACTAAAAAATTCAGTAACTCCAATGCAAAGCCTCTGCTTGTACACTCTTGAGCAAACTTAATTGTAATTGAAGGAAAAAGCAATTCTTTCTTTATTACGCTGAATAGTGGGCAGTTTTCAGAATCCCAAGCTTGCTTCTGTCACAGGGGTGGTGGCACTGGTATGATTAATATCCTCTAGGACAGCACTGGCAACCTTGTTTCTTCTATTGCATATTGCTGGGGTATTAATTTGGCGTTACACTCATGGCATAGTTACGCTTCTTTGCTTACTTTGCTGTTGCTTGTCTCAAAAAGCAAAGTATCCTATTTTTGTCCTTTCCAAACCAATGGAGGGAGTACAGCAGGACCCATAAGCTGAACACATGGGATGGCCAGACCGCGCAGACTGAGAAACAGCAAGGAGAGGAGCTTTAACATTTAAGTGAGCTGCTGCTTTGTGCTGACTCGTTCGTCTGTCAAGAGAGCAAGCTGAGAACGCACTTTGACTTCTCCAGTTTGTTTCCCCGAGTTCTCTCGGTGAACTTTTTGCCTCAAAGCAGGAAAAAGGGACACGGCTGATTTTCAGAGGGACGCGCTCACTGGGCCTACGTTCAGCGGCAACCACAGACCGCTTCCCAAGTGTAAAAGCAACGACAAACTTCGATGACTCCGCTGAAGCCGTCAGACAGGCGCAGGCGTGCAAGCGGCCGGGGAGAAACCCGAGTGGAGCAGAGCCACCCCCGCGGCCCCGGCCCCGGGCAGGGCCGGCAAGGGGACGGCTCACTGCCGGACCGCCCCGAGCCCCGCCGCTCCGTCCGCACCGCCCTGCAGACGTGGCGCCGCCGGGCCGGGCCGCGCTGGCGGGCGGCCGCTGCCCAATCGCAAGCGGCGGAACGGCGGGGGAGGAGCGGGGCCGGGCGCGGTGAGCGGCGGCGGGCCGCGGCGCGGTGCTAGCGGCGGGACGGGGAGCGCGAGGCGGCCGCGGGGTATGGGCGGCGGGGCGGGGCGATGCCCGGCGGCGCTGCTGCTGTTGGCGCTGCCGCTGCTGGCGCTGCCGGGCGGGCTGGGCAAACCGACGGCGTGGCAGGAGCGGGCGCGGCCCGGCACCGCGCAGCAGCACGAGGACGCGCCGAGCTTCCAGTACGACCACGAGGCCTTCCTGGGCAAGGAGGAGGCGCGGAGCTTCGACCAGCTCAGCCCGGAGGAGAGCCAGGAGCGGCTGGGGTGAGCGGCCCGGGCGGCGGAAGCGGGCAGGGGTGGGGCTGTCCGCCCCGGGCCCGGGAGCGGCGGGGAGGGCTCGCGGGGGCTGCGGGCGCTCCCGGCCCCCACTGCTCAGCTGCGCGAAGAAGGGAACGGCTGTCTTACTTTTGTGTCCGTTCTCTCCCCTGTCCTGCAGGGCACTCTGGCTTAGCTTTGCCATTCCCGTGAATCAAGCTGAAACCATTTCTTCTCTCGCCTTCATCTCAATCCTCTCTATTTCCCAGGCCGCTGTTAAACCAGCTCCCCACAGTTTCTCCACTCGTGACAACTTTGCTCAGCCTTGCTGTTACTTCCATGCAACAGTTGCCTTAATGTACTGCTTCTCTGTCCTTTACATCTGCAAGAAGGCACGTTGCCAATTAGAACAGAGCTTCACAGTAGTTACAGAAAGATCTTTTTAATCAAGAACCCGAGAGTAGTTGAAAATGTCTGCCCGTTATTGCTAGGATGAGCTGTGCCCTTCCGCAGGGAGCAGTGCTGAACCACGGCGTGTCTGTCTGATGCCACCATAGTGGTGCTGTTAGCTCAGAATGACCTCCTGCTCCTTGTGCAGGCTGTCCCGGCTGTTGACCTGTATCTCAGTAAGCAGAGCCACGAAGCACTTAGCACAAATGACCGATTTAATCCAGATTGTTTGAAAAGTGAGCAGAAGAAATCATCTCAGCATACATGTTCGTGACTTCAAGGACGTGGGTCGCTTAAATTAGGTCTTCATTCATTCTTGCACCAGCGTAGATTTTTCAGCTGGAGGTGTGAACCACGTGCAAACAGTGAGCTTTCACAAAACTCACCCCAGCCTAGCATCCATCTGCTGGAAAGCCACAGAAGGGCTCCACAAAACCGAATGCTTTTGGCCCTGTGGACTCTGCTAAGCATCAGATACATGCGTGTGTTGTAGTTGTTTTCCTATGCCAAGTCCCTCGTAGCCTCTCCTTGGGGCCTGTGCACACATCCCCCAAAGTCAGTAGGCACAATCTACAAGCCATCTGAGAGAGTTTGTTCAGTAACTTTGAGAGTGTGGGTTCCATTTTGATTATTTGTAGCAATGGTGAATAATGAATAGAGAAATGGTAAGATAGTCTTCGGAATACAAGGAAGCTTCAGCCAGTAGGACAGCTGAAATAGTGTCCTGAATAGGACATAATGTCCTGGATAGGTCCTGAATAGAACATAATGTCCTGAATAGGACATCTTGGGCATTACATTTTAATGGAAAATCAGAAGCAGATAAAGATACTGAAGTTGGACTGACATCCAGTTTGTTTTTCTGCCCACTCTTAATGGATACCACTGTCTTTTTGCAGGAAGATTGTGGATAGGATAGATGAAAACAAAGATGGCTATCTCACAACGGAGGAACTGAAAAACTGGATTAAACGGGTACAGAAACGCTACATCTATGAAAATGTGGCTAAGGTTTGGAAGGACTATGATACAAACAAGGACAATAAAATCACCTGGGAAGAGTATAAACAAGCTACCTACGGTTATTATCTAGGTGAGACGTCATCAGGTTGTATGCTCAGTGACAGCTGAGGTTATGAGGCACGATCTCATGCCATGTAGCCAAGCTGACTTTGGTGTCACAGGCAGGACTTTGGGAAATTGCCTAAAGTTTTATAGATGCTCGGAGGTTGAAAGCACTTCTTGTGTCTTTATTGCAGCCATTTCCATGTGGGTCACCACTACACAGAATGTTTTGTAGGGGGCTTTATTGAGTGTACTAACAAAGCTGAATTAAAGTCTCCTAACTCCAGTTGGAAGTGTATTATTTTTTAACATTAAAAATGGTGCTTACAGTCAAAAGCATAATTAAGTGATGTTTGTTAATTGAATCTCACTTAAATTTGTGAGAGTTTAAATGGTAAAAATTTTGGCTGGGTATGGGCTATAGCAAAGATATAGATATACATATATAGAGAGAGATATAGATGTAACAATGCTGACAGAACAGCAACTAGATATTAATTGACCGTGAGTACATTTATACTGGAAATGAGAAGATGGTGTCTTAATGCCATATATGCAGTTTCTGGAGCAATAGTAAGCAATAATAAGTAGAAAGTTTGACTGCGTTTTCAAACCAAGGAGTTGTGTAGATCATACTGATTCCTAAAAGGAATAAGACTTCTGCAAATGAAATCTACTCCAAACACTTCTAAGCAAAACTTATGAAAGTAGATTAAAGAAATTCATTTACCAAGTATAATATATGAAACTGCAAAAGCAGGCTGGATGTGGCTCTGGGCAGCCTGGTCTGGTGGTGGCAACCCTGCCCCTGGCAGGGGGGTTGAAACTAGATGATCACTGTGGTCCTTTTCAACCCAGGACATTCTGTGATTCTATGAAAAGCCTGGATTCCAACAGGAGACTTATTTGGCCATTAACATGAACTATTAAGTCACCTTAAAAATCAGAGTTTGACCCTACAGTTCCCTAGGAAAGAGAAATTCCGGTTTAACACAGCAGCTGTTCTAGCAATAAGCGTTTGTATTTCTAGACTCAGAGTATATACCAGTACATTAGGAGACTTTGTTGCTCCCTGTGAAATGCACTATCGTGTAATTTTGTGATTGTCTTGATTAACTGGCAGAGAATCCAGAAGAATTCCAGGATGCAACAGATAGGCACAGCTTTAAAAAAATGCTGCCCAGAGATGAGAGGCGATTCAAAACTGCAGACCTGGATGGAGACTCAGCTGCCACTCGTGAGGAATTCACCGCTTTCCTTCACCCGGAGGAATTTGAGCACATGAAAGACATCGTTGTCTTGGTAAGCAGTGCAAAACCAGTGACACTGTTTTTACTTTTGCATCTCAGGTGAACTTTGAAAAGTTTCTCCGGCCTTCCCTGGCAGGGCTGGGAAATAGGCACACAGATACACACTTAATGGCCAACTGGGGAACAGAAAGGGATACGTAATTCTTGAAATTCACTTGACTTGGAGCTCTCAGTACAAGGAAGACAAAACAAGAGCACTTACACTGCTCTTAAATGGAAACAGTTTTGGTATGGATGTGTACTAAAATTAAGGGAAAGGTATACTGACATGATGCTGTCAAACACAACGTGATCGATACTGACTTGTAATTGCACTTGGCTTAAAACATAAGCATGGTGCCCAGGTCAGGGCTCAAGTGCAAAACGACCAAGGAGGGGAATAGCCAGAATTCTGTTTTCTCTTGATAACTTCAATGCAAAACTATTTTCCAGGAAACGTTAGAAGACATAGACAAAAATGAGGATGGCTTTGTGGATCAGGATGAGTACATAGGTAAGTCTTGAAGTTTGTTTCTTACAGAATGTCCATTTGTCCAATTCTCTCAAGGCTGCAACAGCTTCAACAAACCAAAGAGAAATGTTTCTGTGCTTCAAAGTCACCTATTTTCTACTAAGCATTCTTCTAGATTATCTAGGAGGTAAACACGCATACTTTTCTAAAGATTTTTTGCAGCAATGTCTTTGTTTCTTCTAGAAATACAAGATGATGCATTAAGAGTGAACTGTATTAGAAATAGAAGTGAGATTTGGGTTCTCAAAAAATTGTGAAGTATGTGAAAAATAACTGCATTAGTTAAGTGACAGAGAACAGAATTGGAAACGTTAACAGCAGATCAGTCACAGTTAATTGACACAAACTTCAGTCACTCTGTGCAGTTAGCTGCTGTCTTGTGCTTAGACATATGAAAACAAAATGGACTAGAGATCAGCTGTACATAATACATTTTACCCTTTTGAATAATCTTGCTGATTCCAAATGCTAACCTTTCCCTCTTCACTCACTTTGATGGGTTTTAAATCAAGAAAGTAGTACCAGGAAAGCTATAAAGATCACTTCTCATATAATCAGGAACAGTATACACATGTTAATTAATGGCAGGGGGTTTCTTTTCCTTGTAAATTATATTTAGCCTCAGAATGTGAGTGCTATTCATTTATGACTGAAATAACAGAGCAGCATAATTTCCATAGTAATTTCAGTTCATTCAGTGACATTACCTACATATAATTATAAGGTAATTGTCAACATTTGTTACCATTGCAAATGCTGTTTTTTCTATCTTCCAGAATAGAAAGCATAGAATGTTCTAGTCACAATCACCCCACATTGGCAAGGATGATAAAAATCAAATTGACAGGACGTCAGATGCTTCAAACAAACAATATAATTTGCTCTTTAAAAGTGCAAAAAAAAGATAGTGAACGTGTTGTCTGAAGTTTTCTTTATGAGTTGAGGAAAATTGCTTAAAATATTCCTACATCCCTTTTTCAGATATAATTACATTTTGGTTTTGATCACGCTGGGGTTAAAAACAGTCAAATCTCTTCTTTGGTTAGGAACAATAAGAAAAGCCCACAAAGTTCAGTCTCTGGATCAGGTATTTGATGGGGAAATCTGCTGAAGGTTGCAGAGCAATTCCTCCCTCCTCCTTGCTTCCTTCTTGCCTCCTATTTTGACTTTCACAGAATTTGTTTTAGATTTTATAGAAGCAGCAAAGCAGAATATCTCTAGTCACGTTAAGCACGGAGAACTAAATTCTCACTGTGTGTGAGCAGGTACTGAGTATTTCAGGGGTATTTTGAACAGTTTTGCCAATAGAGAGGCCTCAGCCTAGTGTATATGCTTCCACTGTGGAGTAAGGGGAGACTATTCTTACTTTTCAGATGAGCATTTACACCTATACATGCCAGTGAGCCTATGACCCTAAGACTAACCCTGTGGGATGCCCTTTTCCATAGCGTATCCTTGAAAACCAAATGCACAAGTTATAGTAGTACTATCTACAGAGCAAGCTTTTGTAGAAAAATGAAAGGCTTGAGAAATAAGCACCCCAAATGAGCAGGAGCCAACTGATTGGCTACAGAGACCAGAAGGATAAAGTGAACGCACTTATGCTTCCTGAAGGATTTTTGCAAGTACTTGTGATTTGGAAGGCCTATGTTGTGAAAGAACAGATGTAAATCGGTACTTGCTCTTAATAGTCACTGGTACTCTCCAAACCCTATTTATATAGATAGCAGCTGCCACTGTGGCATTTTCCTACCACGATGCATAGCAACAACATGTAATGGAATATTGGTGGGAAGGTTCAACCTCTACTGCCATACCACCAACGTCTGCCTCTGATGCCATGAGCCAACGTAATAAAACAGGAGGCATTACTTCCAGAGCAGCCCTGGTAAAATATATAGTAAACATTTTAATTTTTAATGTTTTCCTCAAAGAAGAAACAAGAAGAACAAAGACAAAAAATGAGTGGGATATTTTACCTTGTTTTTGAGTTGGATATGCCTACCTTAACCACTCTGCTGGCTGGAGTCTGATTTTATCCACGAGGGACAAGATAAAATTGCTAAGTCCCTTTCTCACATGACTGAGCCCAGTCCTGAAATCTGTGATTGCTATTTAGCAAAATAGCAGTCCTTAAAGAAGTTTTTTTTCCACTCAAATTTGGGGGCAGAAGACCTTTGGACAGGTGGTTTCTTTTAACTGTGCACTGCTAGTGATACGTACTGAAGAACAGAGTCACCAGTAGTGAAGAAACAGACTTGAAAGAAGATATGCACAGCTACAGTATATCCCACATTTCATATTCTGTACAAAAGATGCTGTGCAAAGAGTGAAATGTTTTAGTTTTCCTGAGGAACACTGCAAATATCTCTAGCTGGTGCATAATTTTCAAATCAAGTATGACTGGAGTGAGACTTTGATTTCCTTTCCAGCTGATATGTTTGCAAACGAAGAGGGTGGACCAGAGCCTGACTGGGTAACTACAGAGCGTGAGCAGTTTTCAGATTTCCGTGACCTCAACAAGGATGGAAAGATGGACAAGGAGGAGATTCAGCACTGGATTCTCCCACAAGACTACGATCATGCGCTAGCTGAAGCCAGGCATTTAGTCTATGAATCAGATGTCGATAAGGTATGTGCAGTCTTAGTGTCTTTTTGGAAAAAGTAACGTTAAGGGCTGAGGGTTTTTTTTTGTTTGGTTGTTATTGGGTTGTTTTTTCTAAACATAGTGTCAGTTAGCAAGAAGTGATTCCTACTAACTATTGTTATTAGTATGCTTTGGTTACAGTTTAGAGGCTAGACATGATACTGTCTGAATCATAGAATGGCCTGGGTTGAAAAGGACCACAATGATCATCGAGTTTCAACCCCTCTGCTATGTGCAGGGTTGCCAACCACTAGACCAGGTTAGACCAGGCTGCATGTATTTTTTATATATAGATATAGATATATTCTATATAGAATGTATTAGTGCAAATTTCAATTGGTAAGGTGAGAATCACAAGTGGATGAAATGTGGTTTATTAGCACTAGGAATTGTATTGGCTTTCATTAGGTGAGATAAGAAACTCTTTATCTTCTTAAACCTGCAAGTTTTACCACAATAGAAGTTTTGTTTTTTTTCTTCTAAGAGTTGTTGTGGATTTTGTATGTTGATTTAGACTGCAAGAAGAAAAAAACAAAGTAGATACACTACCTAAGAGGTGTCAAAAAGCTCCAGTTTCTGTAATCAGACACACATCCACTTCATTTAACGTGAGACTAATAGTTGTGTGGATCCCAAATGGTGATCATCTGAGGTGTAATGCCAGCAAAGTTGGAGCCTGAAAAACCCAAACACTCTTACACTGAAAAGCTTGAATTTCTAACATAAGCAATTGTCTTGAACCGAACACAAAAAGGATTTTTATTGTTAGGAAGTCAAAAACAAACCACATGCAAAACCACTTACCAGGTAACTCAGACTGTTCAGTAGTGAGCTAATTACAAGGTAGTTTCAATTAGCAGTTTTCTTTTCTTTCCACCAGGATCAAAAACTAACAAAGGAGGAGGTTTTAGACAACTGGAATATGTTTGTTGGAAGTCAAGCTACTAATTACGGGGAAGACCTCACAAGAAACCACGATGAACTATGATATAAGTACACAAGCAGCATGCCACAGGCCTTTTCTCCATTTTACTGAATCTACCACGTCCATCCCCTTTTTGGAGAGGATGGACAAGGGACACTCAAAACTGAATGACCTGCATATATTTTTAACATGGCAGTTTATTACCTCAGAAACTACATAAAAATAGTTTTTTTTTTTTTAAATTTTCTTCACAAGGTTAAATACTACATCTAATTATACAGTTTTATTTTTGGGAAAAAAATGGTATTGTTTCTTAGTAGGTTAGATCTGGGAAAGGCACTTAAAACGTAACTCCAAGGATCTTCAATAAAAATACGTTTTCTTCAAGTGCCCATTTTTATCATGGTAAAATGCAGCTACGATTAGAAAGAAACCTACTTTTTCAGTAGTCTGAGTTGTTTAGTCATTGTTTCTAATAGTGTTTGAAATCATAGAACGACTTAGGTTGGAAGGGACCTTGAAGATCATGTAGCTCTTAACTCCCTGCTGTGGGCTGATCGCCACCCACCAGATCAGGGATCAGGCATCCAGAACTTCTCTGTTCTTGCAGTTTCACCCCCCTATACAGAGGTTTGACAAGAACCACAACCTATTTGTCCGCACTGCGTTTTTCTCTCCACGTTGGGCTGAAGGAGGTACCCAGCAGACCCACGGGTCGTGGCCTTACAAGTGCAATGTGTGCAATTGGCCCTTCTCTCTAACCCCCACTGCAGCGCAGAAGCAGCACGTGTGGCCCAACACCAATGCTGGCATTCCTCAGCAGGGGTTGTGGAGTTCAGACTGACAGCTGCTCCTTCTGAAAACAGAATAGTGTGCATTGTTTGTGGGCTGTTTGTTATGCTGTTTCCTGGAAGGAATTATGCCACATGGAGCATAATTTATCTCACGCTTTTCGCACTTTACCCAAGCCATACTCTTGTTCATACAGTGTGAATGGCAGCAGCTCTATGATGGAGAAGGAATGAGACATATCACCCCTCTGGGCCTTCTGTTTTCTGTACCACATACAGGGACAGATTCATGTGGCTAAAGTTCTAGTTTGTATGTATGTATGTATAAATATGTGTTACTGAAGCAACTACATGGATACAGCTTTCCTTCCAAAGAAAGGAGCAAGCTTTCCACACAGGTGCTTTCTTTTTTTACTGTATAATGTGAGCAGTAACATGTATATTTTTATATACCTAACTCAGATAAGTTTGGTTGGTTTTAAATGTACTATTTTTAAAACAAGCACAATAAAACCATAACTTTTTGATACTATGAAGGTGCAATAACACTAATACAGACTAGCATAGAGAGATGATGTGAAGCCTCTTATGCCAATAGTTCAGCCTGAAGCACTGGCTCATAGGCACACCCTGCAGCACTAGCTGGTCATCTACAAACAGCAGCTGGATGTATGGCACCAACTTTTTCTTCTTTTTCTTCATTAAAAAAGCTAGAAATAAGTCAAGTGTATATTTTTACTACTGCTAGAATCTGTTCTGAATGCTAAAGTCACCAGGTTAAATACTTTCAGTTGAAGATAGTTCTGTATTACGCACTCTGGCAGAGATTACTTGCCTTTGCTAGCATAATTATTAAGCTTTTCGTGTGCACCTACAGCATTGCCAGCAAGGTGTCCTAAAAGTCCCTACCTCTTCTGCTAACATAGAGTAGGACAGATGTCATAAGACATAAACGGTTTATGCTCTCCCTGTAGTTCCATGGCAAAGTAATGCCTAAATGCAGTGTTATTTGAGAAGCAATAAAATTGTATCTTGGCACACATAAAAAATCACCTGTTTTGTTTGTTATTTGGATTTGGGAAGGTTTGCTGTATTGAATAGTCCTAACAATCTTGATAACTTCTGTTTTCCAGCAGCCCTCTCATACTAAGGTTTGAGATTTTTATGTGTTAGTACAGAACTGCTGTGCTCTCTCTGCGCCTGGATCATCTTCCTCTGTTTCAGGAAATGATACCTTAGAAGACCTCAGGAAAAAAAGCTTATTTCCTGCTACTGAAACTGCAGCTCAGACTAGATAGGAAGCCAAGAGCTTTCACTGGACCCCAAGGGAAGGTTGTTTGGTAACTCTTGTTGAAATTCAGTGGGAGTTGGGTGCTGAGACACTAAGCATCGTTGCCTACAGCTAAACATGACACTTCCAAATCCACTGCGTTCTGTCCCAACAAAAAAAAAACTGCATCTGAGCTTTGACAAGCAATCACGTTTTCTTCCACATTACTCAATGAATTTGGAATAAAATTAGCATCAAATGAGAAAGAGATCATGTTCCTTTATTTGTTCTCAATTTCTATTAATGCTTGGAATATATTGGGTATTTTCCAGTATAAAACTATACTTATGAAAATAATAGTACTGGAATCAGATGAGTTACTTGTGCAAACCAGACCTGGAAATTGAGGCCAAATGTATTTTATAGGGCTTTTTTTTTTTTGTATGTTTGTTTTTTTACAAAAAGAATGGTACTCAGAATATGCCCAGCTATGAATAAGACAAACATGCCAGTTAAAGTGAAATTCAAGCCAGTCAAGTTATCAATCATTCTAAGTATAATGGAGTCACATTAAGAGCATTTTTATAAAACAGAATACAAAAACATATTTTAGAGCACATGACTTATCATTGATGTGATTTCATTCTAAAGGCAACCTCCTTTCTGTAGCTCTTCATAGTGTTTCACTTACCAACGCTCAGCAACACGCAGTATATTTTGTGCACTAAATTTTCCTTTCAAGCTCAATGCACTATGGAAGGGTAACTCCAAAAGAGACTAGAGCTTCTGGGTTTAAATTTAACACTATTTAAGGAAAGCAAACCTTTGCTAGGGGATATAACTGTTAACATTGTGATTTTTCAAGCCTAAGGTTTCTAATGGGGTTTGACTGTTCCAGAGATAAGATTTTTTTTCCTAGGTAACATATTTCAAATCATATTATGAGCAAATGTTACAAAATTTTAGTGTAATATGAAATACTGTAATGTCAGATAGCATTATTTATCTGCTTAATATGACTAAACCCATTAATTGCTGGGAGCCATGCTTCATCCCAGCAACATGAAAATTCATTTTGTGCCTATCTTGTCAGTTATTGCCTATTTTCTTAATGAATAGTGACGTAGTGAAATTCTGTCGGGAAATGTGTTTATATATTTCCAACTGCAGGTTCTGTGTGGTAACTCCTATTACAGAGATCCTCCATTACCTAAATGTTTTCATTATGCCTATGCCACAGCATATCAAAGGTGCATTTTTCCTCTTTATGCATCTGGAAAGCCATTATTATTGCACATGCAGTTTTAATTATTAGAACTTATGAAATGAACTAAGTGGCTAATGTTCATTGTTTTATATTTCCATTTAATGATTCAATCAGGTTAAATCTGTCTCCTATTCCAATCAAGGTACTTTACATAACTCCCTGTGGAACGAAGAGTGCAGCTCATCCTTATCCTATTACATTTACACAAGTATCTTAAAATAGTTGCATAATGATTTACTGTCACAATACAGAAGTCAGTCTGGATCCCAGTGAACTTAACAGCAGAACCCCTTGACCTTACGTAGAGGGACAAAGGCCTTGGCCACATAAATGCAAGCATAAGAACAATGGGGTGGATGGTGGGACTTCAGGTTACAAGTAATTTGATGACGATCAGGTCCCGATCCCCTTATTAATACTGAGCAATAATGCTAGGAGTTCAGATCGATTCATTCTCACGTAAGGTATTTAGGGCATAAGCCTGTTTCAAGGAGGACAGCGTCTAATGGTCTGTTTAAATACATTTATCCCTTTTACTGAGTGATGATATCGCTCCTAGACAGCTGATTACCATTAGCATATGTGACCATTGGCACGTGTAACTTGTTTTGCAGAATGGCAGAAGAGGCCACACAAAACATTTCAAAGCCAAAGATTTTGCAAAGCCTGGCATGGCCTATAGTCAAACACACGGAACTAATAAGCAGTACCTCTCTCTAATTTAGGATGCTATGTTCCGTTCAATATGCCCAGCAAGGAACATATAAAACAAAGGTTCTAGGATTGAAAGACATAAAATTAGGCTTGTATTTAATTTACAGGCACTAGTGAGGCCTTTCAAATCCAAGTGCTGTGTAGATTCCAAACCCGATGATTTTCAAAGCAACCTCAGAAAGAAAAGGTACCGGCTTTCCCATAGCGTGCAGGTATATAAGGAACTTAGATGCATGTGACACAGCAAAGGCAACTTCCCAGCTGCATTCTGTCTCTCCGTAGGATGAGGTAAATTTTCTTTCTGAGACAGGAGCAATGCCACACTATGTCTGCCACAAGAGTACAGCAATCATCAGGTATGTCCATTACTATTCCTGTTGATAACTAATGGATTTCTGTCTTCAGAACAAACGTTGGCTGTGCTGATGGCAGCAGAGTTCTCCAGCTCAGTTTCATCTACTGCACGTTTGTCATTTTCCTTGTCCAAACTAACATTAGCACTTGTTATATAAGGAAAATGCTCAAGACTGTGTATACCAGTGTAAGAATTTATCATAAAGCATCCAAATACCCGGGTGGCTAGCATTTGCAGTTTTATAATTTAAGAGTTGGCCTCACACTGTATGTGAAACCACCATGTACCTGAACAGCTATATAGAACAAGTCATGCCATGATACTGAATCTCTATGGTAATTAAGGGTGACACATACATTAGAAGTGACAGTGTTCCATCATATCAACAAAAATTTAGTTATGCATCAAGACGCTTCCACAGTTAAGTGGGAAATAATTTCTTTATACAGGAGTAGCCAGACAGTCTTTAAAAATGACGGTCCATTGGACCAACGAGGGTAGAAAAACTAGTGGAAAATGATACGTATAGCTTTTGAAGACACATACCTTAAAATCCTCAGTGAGACTGAGGACTGATGTTACAAAAACATGAATTGATAATCCCATAGCACATGCCACATTCTCAAACAACTCCAGTACAGGACTGCCTGACGTAAGCCATCCTTGAAGATGCTGCATTGATAACCAACGTATGGTCAAGGTTTAGGTAACACAGAGCGTTACTCAATAGCCCACTCCAGCGTGCGCTGCTTTCTCCCTGTTAAGGCCACAGTTGGATTCTGAGGAAGCTTGATATCAGCTCTGAACTGGATACGGCAAAGTACAGTTAAACAAGGAAAGCAAATGGAAGAAACTAGAAGTAGTAGCATTCTATTCTTCTCATCTATATTCATAAACAAAAAGATGTCTAAGCTGCCATTAGGTTTACAGAACACTTATGGGGAAATCTGAATGTATATAATAAGCAAAGCTGGTAAAACCAAGAACGCTGATTTCAACATGTTGAAGTACTGCCTTTAAAATCTACTTTATTCAAGTGGAAACAAAACATTTTAAAAGACGATAATGCCCTAAAAGCTGTTTAATTCACCAGCAAAATTGAACTGACCAAAATCTAACTTCTTCCTTGTCTTGTTTAGCAGATGCTTAAGAGATCAATATAGTTGTCTCTGTAGATCGGCATGAAATATTAACGGGTGTGAGCATTCTGAAGCTTTTTACAACATATTCAGCCTCATTAAACATTAAGCAGGCTTGAAATATAAATATAAAATAACTATCAGCTTACTATCCTTCATAGGCAGAACAAAGGTAGTTCAAAAGTGGGAAGCAGGAATAAAGCTATTACATGAATTGGGAATTCAGAGAGAAGTTAACTTAGGAAAGCTGTCAGTATAAATAGACTCAATCAGATAAATTTTACCATAAGGGAAGATAATATTCTTCTGTCTCACAGACCGCAGTATGTGCTAAGCAGCAAAGAACTGTGCTATTTACAGCATGAGAAATTCATAAAAGTACACCTCTGACCACAGAAGTACCCATCAGAGGCCCAGTCCTCATTTACACTATAGCACCTTTCATCCTCCATGTTTGCTATTAGACCTCCACATCCATGGGTTCACTGAGAAGGAACTTTGTTCTTCCCTCTGCTCTTCATGAACGGCTGGCATGTTAAAAACGTGGGCAATACAGTAGAGAAGAGTTTCAGGTTCACTAAAGGGAGATGTCAGCTTTGCAAATCACTGGAAGTAACCGGACATAAACTGTCAAAATAAGTCAGCAAAACAGTGTGGTTGTTGTCAGTACATAACTCAAGTCTGCAATCCAAGATGTGGCTAAAGGTTACAGACAGCACGGCGAGATGGCTGTGCTATGATGTGCAGATCAACTCATTTACCTACAAATGCTGTTCTATTTTAATACGTTTTTCTCCCATTTGCCTGCTTGCCTTATCGTTACTGCAGACATAATGAAGAATAAAATCCAACCACTCTCTGTATTGCCTTTACCACTGCAGATTTTGGCAGAGTTTACACAGAAGCTTTTTGGATAGCTTTCTCATTGTATTTCTTCCAGTATTGCCTAGACATAAAGGCATCAGACCAGACATACTAGGGTTAGAATTTTCTACAGCCTCCTCTGCTCAGATTGGGAAGATGGCAACAGCAAGAAGAGAAGCTGTGTAGGATTCACTCCTTGTCAGACATACTAGATTTTCCAGAAAGTACACCAATCTATTAAGCTGGCACCATTAAGCCCTCTCACACAACGTGATGGTAGGAATACCATCCATCAGTCATTATTTCTTATGGTTTCTCCAAATTCAGTACACCCGAAGGCAAATCAAATAGGTATTTTTAAAGCAAGAAAACAATGGGCTTAAATGAGTATCAAACACAGTAAGAAATGATACTCAAATACCATTTGACATTGGGCTCTTTATGCTACATTTTTCAGAACAAAACTGAAAATAGACTTCTGCGTTTCACTGCATTACACCATACTTTGTACTTTCTTTACATAGACGCTGTGCTGTTAATAGGCATTGATCAGAGCAGCAACAAATCCAGTGCTCTACATTTATGCACGTGCCTAACTTGCAGATGTGCTTTAAGGAGATGATCAGGCTATCTACGAAGTTACATTTTAAAATTAAATGCAAAAGATGTATTTAATGGGAAAAGATTACATGCTTTGTGAGCAAAGCCAGGTTCTGCACTGTCCCCACCTTTTTCCTAATAAAGCTTGGAACAGCTTCAGATACAAAAAAGCCCTGCATTACTAGAACAACACTTGTCCCTTCCTTATTGTGCCTTTTTAAATTTTTTTTTTCTTTTTAAATGCACAATGAATGCCTGGAGCTGCCTCCCCAGCGCCATCCAGCACAGGTGGTTGTGCAAGGAGTTCTCTCATTTCTTACACAGCCACAGAGGAGCACATGGGAGCCACAGCGCAGCACATGGATGAGGCTGTGTGATGCAGATGGGAAGGCACACCATGCATGTAGCTGCTGTTAAGGAGCACCATGTGGTGTCCTGCTTGCTTCTTAAAACTGAGTGCTTTGTCTAAATTGCAGATCCTGTGGGTTGTTTGGGGGAGAAAGGTAACATGACAACAGTGTCAAGTATTTCTTTCATACCACAGTACAACACAGGAAAAATCAAGCGAGACAGTTTCCTTGCTGAGATTGCCACAGTTCTTATTTCTATAAAAATCCTCCTCTCTCAAGTCTGTGCTCATTCATGTGTCATCCTTGCATCTGAGCTTCTGGCGTGTAGGAAACAAGCCAAACATCAGAGTCACCTAAGTGCTGTGAAATTGGCATTGAAGCTTAGGGTAGAATGAGCAGGCACAAAGATGGGGATACATATATGTAGGCAGAAATAGTGCTGCAAAGGGAGAGGTGAATTTCACCCATCCCGCTGCTTTCTAATCAAATCTGAAAGCTAGCCTGGCATGGATGAAATCTATTTCACTTTTGATGTGCTGTCCCTTTTGAAAATTTGAGAGATGAAAACTACTGGTGCCACACTTGCTATAAATACCTACTCGTGCAAGGTGCAGCACTTGGCTTTGATGGAAGCCAGTACTCCACTCCCTCCATTCCAACAAACACCAAGCGTCTTATTCACCTTCCAAGCACTTTCCAGCCTTCAGTCACCAATATCTATGATCTCTCACCTAGATGTTTATGAAAGCTTTATTCCTATCTTTGACCCACGGCACAAACAGTTCACTTACTAAATTCTTTGACAGTATCTTTTGGTTCAATGATGGTACAGTGCTTGGCACAATGAAATTGTGCCTCGTGACGTGGATTCCTAAGAGTTGCAGTAATATATGTAACAAAACAACCACAGTTTTAATTCTATTGGACTAAAACTCATACCAGGAGACCATCAAACCATGAAGAAATAGCATTATAAAAAAGATAAAATCAGAATAGTATATTGCAAAAGTATCAACTCTCAGCTAGTATTAATTGGTATGAGCCCAAATAATATAATTTATCTCTTATTTTTCAGTATACCTATGCTTATTTACATCCATGGGCAGTTTTTAAGGAATTGTAAGCAATCCTTGTGGATAAAAGAAAACACAGAAAAACATCCCCCTCCAATTTTTTTTTGCTGCTGTAAAGGACATGTAATGGATGCAGGTATACCAGCACATTAAAGACAGATGAGGAAGTAAATCCTTTAGTTGTTTGGAATTAAAAAGGAATATATATATATGCAAATTACAGACCTCAATGAAAGCAAAGATCCTGGTAATTTGGTAGTTTTTCACTGTCTGTCAGAGAACTGATAACCTATTGAAGATCAAGAGAAGAAAATCTGCATGCACACAAAGGGGGCAGCAAGAACACCACTGAAATATGTCAATAGGAAGAGGAAAGATCTTTTGGAAAACTGTAATAGAAATCTACAGGTCACTGAAATGAATTAGTTTCTGGATCAAATATTCTAATAGAATAAAGCTTCGTTCTTTAAGTATTAAATGACTATTTGATACAGATGCAGTTGGAAACAAGCATAAGTAGAACACGGATGAACTACTGGCAAAGTCACCTGATCACCTATTGTTTGATATCCCTACGTTTTTATTTTCAGAAGACATAGTGCTAGATTTGCAAACAGGCTGGAAAAAAACTAATTAGAACTAACTATTGTTGAGAAATGTTAATGTGGAATGGGAGGCACTTAAAGAACAGTAGCAGAGTTTAAAATATAAGTTCATTCCAGTAAATCAGTGTCAAAATGACAAGAGAAGCCAACATGGCTCAAGACAGATATATGGAACAATACATAAGATAAACAAAAAAAGCTTTTGAACCCATCCACAGAATATGAGAAGTGAAAGATTTGATTAAGTATTAAAAGAAAAAGGCTAAGCCAAATGAAACAAAAGAGTGAATCATACAGCTAAAAATCTCTCAACATGAGGGGGGTTTGTTTTGATTTTGTTTCGTATTATATCAGGATAAAAAGCAAGAATTAAGAATTTGTTTTCCAGCATGATATTTTCCACAAACTAAAAAATAAGTAAACATATTTAAAGAATTAATTTTCAACTGTCCTGTGATATATTTGTTGCAACCTACCTGAATACTTCTTATGAGGTAGGTTGTAGGGCTTTTCCCCAACCTTTACAGCCTTAACGTATCAATGCAAATTATGCACTAATGACACCAAGGGCAAGTGAATGTTTCTCACATTCAGGCAAACTGAATCAACAGCTGAGGTCCTAACTGCGTGACGGGCCATTGGTGCATAACCAGCCCCACCTCTGCCCTTGCAGACATTCCTGAGGGGCAGTGCCTCTCCTTGGTCTGTGCAGTTGCTGCACCACATCTTCACTCAGCCTTTCTCAAAAACTTTTACTTACTGGCCTGCGGTGACTGGTAGCTGCACCCACGCACCTGGTTATGACCTTTCAGAAGCATCAGCAGAGCGTGGGGCTGTATGTCATTACACGTTCTGTCCTTCCTGGCCTCAGCCCCAGAGCATTCCCAGTGGCAGGATGGCAAACAGCACAGGCAACATGGACCACACCAGTTCGTTCCAGTGACAACTTTGCCACACATCACTGGGGGGAGTGCCTTTAGCAGATCTGTCCCTTTACTCTACAATAAAGAGAAAAAAATGAAAAATTGAAGCTTGTTTCTAAAACAGAGCTTTACGGAATTCAGAGAACTCTGACAGCACTGACTTCCACATGATTTATCTAAATTAAACTTAGGAAACGCTTGTACTTTAAAGTTACCAGCACACTAGGTCTTCCAGGGATCTTCCTCAGCCTTTCCTGCAAGGCTTCCCATAACTTCATCTTTAGATGTAAAACAGCTGTATCCTAAAGACTTCAGTGCAATTTTAGTCTGAGCTTTCTAACTTTGACTGGACAGCTAAACTAAGGATGCTTGAGCCGTATTGGCATATCCTGAAGGAATTTCCTCCTTGATCCACTGGTAATTTGTGACAACTTTTTCCTGATTGATTTATTTTCCACATCACCTGAGTGGTAACAACTGCTTCTTCAGTTGAGCCGTACCCAAGTGGCCCATGCAAGGGAGTAAGGGAGTGATTTATGACCCTTTCTTCTGCAAGTACGTACTACCACTTTGGGCTTCCTCAGGGCTCAACTCATGGACTAGACATCAGATTTCTGAGAGAGCAACAAATGCAGGAACAGAAATTGAGAGAAGTCTTCACCGACACTTTACAAGTTCATGTAGTTCAAGAGAGATCCCCAAAGGCAAGAAAGAGACCATCATAATACCATTAGTTAAGGAAAAGCCTAGGGAAATGGAAAATGTATGTAGGGAAAGGTTAAAAACCATTTTAGAAAACCAAGTGAGGGAAACATTTAAAAACAAGCACACTGGTGGTTTGATTAATGGTTTCAGAGATGCCCATAGGAAAAAAATCTTCAAGGATCTTAACACGAGGATGGAACTTAATGCAGAGATGTTCTGAATAATTTTTCCCAAGTTTTGTACAGGAAGTTAATTGCATGAAAAACATATTTAGAACAGTAAATGTATTCCAGAAATGCATACAAAGGACATTCGATAGGCTGTACAAAGACCACTATAAACATTGGGCTAGGCTAACAATTTCAGAATCAGCACTAAAATGCAAAGAAAAGCAAGCCTTGATTAATACAGCAGGTGAGGGAAAAGAAACATCATTTACTTTTCCATAAAAGAATTAGGATGTTGGTTAAAGAGAAGGTGCCAACCCTTCTAGGAAGAAATCTGTCAGTTAACCTATCAAAGAATCCAGAATGAAGGCAGCTAGAGACAAAAGTCTATAGGGAACGCTGATTTAAGTTACTGGTCAAGAATTATACTTGGACCGACCAAGCCCTTTCCAAGACAAAGAATACATATAACTCATTGTAGGTGATATGATTAAATTAGAAATCGTTTTCATTAAAGAAAGAAAGAAAGAAAGAAAGAAAGAAAGAAAGAAAGAAAGAAAGAAAGAAAGAAAGAAAGAAAGAAAGAAAGAAAGAATCTCTTAACTAAGATGATATCTTTTTTTTCTTTTCTTTCCTTTTTTTTTTTTCTCTTCAATTTCATAATAAAACAGTGGATAAATAAAAGAACAAACTATCACTAAGATCTCCCTTTTCCAAAAGCAGTTACATTGCCCTTGGAAACCCCAGCTTAACACAGGTATTATCCATCCACCAGCTAATGTGCATTTTGTAGCCCCCACTCTGAGTCCCACATTTAAGTGCTGATTTATTCATCAGAGAAATCTAAGAGCTTCCTTCTGTGTCACCAGTGGCATAAACTACTGCGGCACAAACTCCCACAGCCATTCCCATGGCCATGGCTGCACAGCTTTCATTTACAATTAGGTCTGCATTTGCTGTTGCCTCCTTCATAGGGGATGGGTGGCTTTACTGTAACTACAAGCCCTTAGCTCTAGCTGCAGCCTCATACTTCTAGCTGGGAAGAATCCAGACTGCAATCCCATGCACTGCACAAGGATCACAGGTCACAAAGAATATATGGATCTCTAGAAGTGTAAAACCTGGTGAGATGGGAGCGAGAGAATAAACGAGAGCTAATACCACTACAAAATGTAGATCATTACAAGGCAATGAATGATGTTTAAAAATATCACCTACGTAAAACGGCTTTACCCAGTATCAACAGAACCATGACATAAATAAAGGTGTAACATCCAGCTGTTTTCTCAAAACAAGTAGAGCCACATGTGGTTGCTTCCTGAAGGTTGGATTCTGAATGTCAGCAAAATTCCAAAATAACTAAAAATTCAGTGTGACTGAGCATAGCTTGGTTGATTTGCAACAGTAGCAAAAGGATGCAATGCAAGAATCCTTAACCCTCCTTTCCTCCAGTCCTTCACTTATTAGTCACATTCATAAAGGGCACCCATCAGCTTGCCTTGTGTCAGCAGATGTCAGTGGGATAAGGCACGAAAGATGGTGTCTTGCCCATTCCTCCCCCTGGAATGGTTGTCCTACACCCTTCCTCCATCTTTGGCAGTGGCTACAGCCTGCAAAATAATGGCCTCAACAGCTTCTTAGGCCCGCTCGCTGTTATAATACGTTTAATAAGTATTAGTTTAGCTTTTCATATGGAAAGTTAATCCCCTAATAACATTTCAAATTACTGAACAGTTTTTGGAAAAATCATAGCTACCATTCAGAAACCTGTGCTGCAATCAGCTACGCAAGATATACAGCATTCTGTAATTAGTGTGCACCTTTCAGACTTGGCTAATTTCCTGTTATGAATTAAGATTGTCTCCCTCCCCTCCCCCAGCTGCTACACTTGAAAGAAAAGAAATGAAGGGTAAGCTCTGTACTTTGAAGGCAGCTGAAAATTCAGCAAGATAACATCACTGATTTGGTTATTTCCAGGTGAACATCAGGTTATTCAACCTAGGTGAATTTAATGATTCTAGGCAGGTTGTGCAATGAATCTTCCTATAAATCACTTGTAATTGCAAACATAAAAATTAAAAATCAGTCTGAAGAGAGAGATAACAGCTATTAATGATGGAAAGCAGTACTGTACAGATAGTGGTGCTGCCATTTTAATCAAGGCCATTCTGATGAGAAGCTTCTGAACCTTTTGGGAACAGTGACTAGGGCATCTCACCTTTGACAGCCTTAATGACTACATGCAATTAACAAATGTTTACCAATATACTGACATAAAAGCTTCAAAGTGTTTCTCTCTTGCACAATATTCTGCTGCAACCCCCAAAGATCAGTTGATTCCAATCTAAGCTTGGCTTTCCAACCCTTCTCCCTGGTAGCATTTTCCAGCTGGCTATTTCCCCTGCTCTGAGCCGTGGATTAGATTTGCCTCTGTTGGTATCCCATGTCAGCATTTTGAACAATACTGAGCATTTCAAGTTCCAAATTCCCTGGGGCCAGAGACCACATTTTTTCTATCTGTGAGTGCTGATCAGCTCCATAACTGAGCAGCCTCCTCCTGAAAGTAGTCAGAACAACTGAGGTGTACATGAAATGCAGATGAAATTCTGTGCTTTTGAGAGTAAGCGCATTCGAATTCATCACCTCTTTGGAGTTTTTTAAAGGCTTTGTTTTAAACAAGAGCTTTTGGGAAATTAGCTGTGTCAAAGGGAAAATAAAAAATGAAAGCTATAGCACAGACTTTCAGAATTAGAGATGGCTTGAATTTACATCTAGGAGCCAAAATCATTTACTTTGTCTTCTATGAAGTTTAGAGTCACAAATACGATGAGCATTTTTCTGGTCACATTTTAGATGAGACTGAACTCTTCCGACATCAGCCATTTTTATCAGATTTTGGCTCCAGGTGAAAGAAACCTTGCAGGTACACTCCTCCAGCCAAATGACTAACTACCACCCTTTGTGCCTGTTAATTATTTCTGGCCACAGCATTCTGCACATAATGGATCATGGACACAATATGAAGGTGGGTTTTTTTTTTTTTTTTTCCTTTTCTAAAATATTTGGTTTCTAGGACAATATTACCAGAAGTCAACACTTGCTTTGCTGAAAGTCAAGGGGTAATAAGCCAGGAACACCTTGAGTTGTTTTGTTCAGGCACTCAGTATTTGAAGCTCCCAATGCGTTTCATCTAGAAATGTTAGAGCAACCATAATTAAAGAATAAGGTACAAGACTCATTATTCCAAAACCCTAAAATCTATTCTGCAAATATGGATGTTATTTGGTGGCAGGTATAAAAAAAAATGGAGTCATATTTGGGAAAAATCACAAACTCATTGTCCCATGCTACCATATTTTATTTTTTAACTTCTGCCTACTTACCATGGGATGGAGGTATTGAAACATTTCTACGGTATCACATTAATATCATATCATTCATTTTTTTCTCATGTGATATCGCAGTGTAGTCACGTTAGCACATTTCATTTTAAGTTAGTAAAAATGAATGTTAATAGGACCTGATACTAATCCACTATGACAGAAAATTCCTAATACGATAAAACTTTCATATCATATTAGTAGAAAAAAGTCAGTTCCTGCCTGTTCCAGGTCACTTTCAATGTTGCCTTTGAGCACAGAATAATGGCAAGCATTTGTCTGTCTACAAGAAGAGTCCCTAACACTGTTCAATGGTAAAATAAAAACTATAGTCAGATGTGCCTTACTTTTTTTCCTGTGACTTAGCCCATTGCAGGGGAGCCTTCAAATTCATCATACCAATTAGCATCCATTTCCAAGCTTTAACTCTGAGTTGCTCAGATCTCCTCGTTCACGACAAGCAATTGCTTTCTAAATGGCTGTTCCTTTAAATTAAAACAGCTGCAGTAATAAACATTTGGCCCAACACAGTGTCTCACCTCAGCTTCTTCAGCATTCTTTGAAGGAAAGCAGTCAATCGTGGGCATCAAGTCCTTCAAAGCAAACACCAACAAAAATGTCGTCACATCCTTTGTGACCCAAGTGAGGAATACTCTGGGTCACTATGTCACCTGGTGTAAACCAGCGGAGCTCAGTTTAAATCCAGAGCTCAATGACAGTGTTAATCAAACCACTGTCTGGCTTTCTTGACATAGCTGCCTTTTCATTGCACTCTCATTAGCCTAGGCTATGGGAGCAGCAGTGCGATCAGGTAATCCTATTGGTTGCACATACTGAGCTTCCTTACAGAGGCTGCATAATTCAGAAATTAAAGTTGGTGCCACAGAAGTAAATTTTTCAACACAAGGGTTTAACAGAAATATATCCAAGCCACTAAGAAGAATCTACTCATTTCAACTTTCCTCCCGAAAATGGAAGGAACAAAGCATTCAACTGCAACTGCCATGGGCTGGTGCTGGAAACAAACTGCTGTGCAACAGCTTAGTCTAGAGAGCATCCCATAGATGACACACTGCAATACATACTGCAATTTGTGCTCTGACTCAGGTTACTGGATACATTCCTGTGTTGAAGACACTAGAAAAGCCCCAAAACTTTGAAGTACCTTCACTGTTGTAGCTTAAATGAAAAAAGAAACCAGTTTTAGTGGTGAGTGGCCAAGTTACAACAACCCAAAAGCAGTAATTTACAGCTGCACTATTGCCTGTGAAACACCACAAGTGCAAAATGTAATTATCTTAATGCTATTTTTGATATCATATCAACAAATTACACTGAGTTCCTACTGTGACACTTATATCAGGGTAAGAATCATCCTGTTGTGAGTGTCGATCCTGGGGGAAAACAAGGCAGAGTAACTGGCTGTGATTCCTGAGCAATTAGCTGCTCCCAGGCTGCAGACGCTCTTATTTAAAAGATGGTTATGGAATGTTTAACCTGTAAACATCTAGAACATTTACCTCCTATTTGTTTTTTCGGTAATTAAGCCTCCAGGGGATCATCCTATGTAACAAGCGTTTCTTCCTTGTTTTGCCACCCATTTTTCTTTTTAATCACGAGAAAATCCCTTTTTGCTATTAAGACACACACCGTGAAATCTGGAATTGTTTGTAATAACTATGTCTTTCCATTAGTGCTAATACCCTAATGCCACAGGACAACCATGTAATGTGCTGAAGGATTATATAACCTCACATTGAGCAGAAAGAAATTACAACTTTCAATCACCTTTGGGAGCTATTTTGTTTTGTTTCCAAAGTTCTTTAAGAATTATTGGGGAAGGAGAGAAATATTCATCATCACCACTCATTTGAGATGTAAGCTTTTATTCTAGAGTCATTCACCTTGACCTGAAAGAGCCAAAAATGCAGACAACTGGATAAAGCAAAGGCTACGTTAGCAGGAGATGGTAAGATGCACAGGATGCAAACCAGTTCAGCAGCGCCACATCAAAAGCATACACAGCTTTTTCCAGAAAATTTTCTACTCGTAGCAAGAATAAGGGGATATAGAATTAGTGCTACAGCACCATTTCAGCAGCAAATTATTCAACAGTGTTCTACGACACCTGCTTTAAAATGTGTTTATAAGCTTATATGTTGCAAATCAATTTCTGGATGAATACAGCCCTTGTATTTTTCCATGCATCTGCACAGGAAAAGACACTCTGCCTTACACCTGGAAGTAAAAGCACTGATAAATATACGTCTTAAAAACAAAACGAGTTATATCAAATCAAATGTGTGCACTTTCAAAAGCCTTTAGATACAAATGGGAAACTGAAAACGTTCCCAAAAAGTTAATGGATCCAGAAATCTCTCTTTTAGAGAAGCAATAACTCTTTGTAATATTAATTTACAGACAAAATACAAATGCAGAAACCCATCAACTTATAATTACTTTAAGAACTGGAAATGAAATCTTTCTCCTCCTAAGAGAAATCAGTTTCATGGCATACACAGCATTAACTCAACGTCTCCCAGTTTCTGTGATATAGCCAAATTCTACTAAAGTCATTTGTTTAAACCAAACTGAATTACAGCTATTACCCACACTTTCATCATTTTGTGGTACCGCTGAAGCAAACAGGGTGTAAGCTTTGGTAAACAAGGAAATTATTGAATTGCTAAACATTGGATATAACACATATATAACACATACAGTGACATTCATCTGTTTGAAAATAGCAAATGGTTGTCTTCATCATTAGACCAAGTGCAATAAAGTTATGACAGTTAAAAGGCCTTGTTCTCAGATTCTGGCAAATGCATTGAGTTCTGTTCCAGCTGTTGCAAACCTTACAACCAGGCTTTGGTCTGTTACTAAGTACACACGTGCCACTATGGCTGATGCAGAGCTCTGTGATGCTTGTGCTAAGTACCCCAATAGTGACCACACCCACAAAACCTTATTTTTTCTCCCAGAGGGATCAAGGTGCTGTCAAAAGCACAAAATATTGGAAAACAGCAAAAATAAAAACTGATGCCTGGTTGTGACACCTGCTGACACATTTCTGTACCCATTCTTACACTTGCCAACCCCACTATACTCCCCTGGGTCCCATATGCTTCACAACTTCTGTTTATATGAGAACACATTTTCCTCCAATCCCATAATGATCATGAGAATAAGTGGCTTACGTTGCACTGTATTATATTCAGATACTTAGTAGAAAAAGTCATTCGTACTCATTAATTCAAGTGAACTCTGACTGGGGCAATGAGTTTTAGGGTCAAGCCCTTGTCTAGTGTTCATTGGCATTAGCCAGTAGAGGAAAAAGGATCATCAGGTGAAAAAGGAATCATCATCATGTAATCCCTTGACACAGTGTATGCCAGCAAATATCAATAATGCAGTCCAGTACCTTAAAGCGTACCTAACTTGGTACAACGACAATATCCACTGGAGAAGTACAGATAAGAAACACTTGAAAAATATCTAAGTATTAATTTTATATATATATATATATGGAAAGTTATCAAGAAATATATATAAGAGCATAAAATACATCTTCCTTAAAGTTGGTATTGCCTGAAACTATCAGGGAAGGTGACACACATCTTAACTTTGTTAAACTAGAACAAAACCAGCCCATCCCATGTCCAATATTTCAGTGCTGCTGACCATCACTTTCTGGGATGGAACAAGGGACAGTCAGGCAACACTGCTGTGTGCCCTTCCGGGCCACAGCAACATCGTTCATCGCGCTTAATCTACATTAATGAGATCTCTTACAGAGAGATTCAAAATTCTGGAAATAAATTCACTAAACATCCATTAAATTAAAACACTATCATTGCAGAAACCTATAAAGCAAAAAGGATTAGGATGTAGCAACGAACAGCTGGATTTTGGCTGACAAGATTTTAGAGGGCAATGTCTTTATTTCCTCAATTAGTGCTAAGTGCTACTTAGAGAGAAGATTTTTTGGACAGAATATAGCTGGTCTTTCTCTTGCTGCTCTCTGTGCATCATTCCATTACACTTTTCTGCTAAGTAGAACCTTTATTTTCAGATGAGACTGAAATCAAAAGAAAGCATCTCTTGCGAATTGCCTAACGATCACCGACGTGCACGTAACAGCAGAAGGAAACAGCACCAACAGCAGAACCACTCTCATCTCTGAAATTTGCTGTGAAACTGCAAGTGCAGTTTAGACATATGGAGAACAAACAGGAGGCCCCCCAGGATCCTTCTGTCGGGCACTCGCATGTTTAATTCTTATTTTCTTATCCCAAAATTGGAACAGGCACTATCACTCACTCTAAACACTTTCCTGCAGCAAAGCTTGCTGTCTCAACGGTTTCTCTTTGCAGAAAGCATTATAATCAAACAGAGACTGTGGGGGCTGTATCATAAATTTGAGTGCATTTGCAACAAAGAATTTCTACAATTATTTGTACAGAACAATTCTACAATTATTTGTATGTGTGCTGGGGGGGCACTCAAATTAAAAAGGGAGAAATCTTGTCAGAAATAGATTTTTTATTTTTTTTACATCAGGAAAAGGAGTGCCGTGAAATATTCAAGAGTGTTCTATTTGAAAAGGGGATCATTAAATAATGTTTCTGAACCCGTTAGCAGTAGCAAAGATTTATATTAAAGAAAATATAATACTTTGTACCAGTCTGTAATACATCCAGAGTAAAACATATAATTAGTTTCATAGAATCATAGAATGGCCTGGGTTGAAAAGAACCACAATGATCATCGAGTTTCAACCCCCCTGCTGCGTGCAGGGTCGCCAACCAGCAGACCAGGCTGCCCAGAGCCACATCCAGCCCGGCCTTGAATGCCTCCAGGGATGGGGCATCCGCAGCCTCCTTGGGCAACCTGTTCCAGTGTGTCACCACTCTCTGGGTGAAAATCTTCTTCCTAATATCCAACCTAAACCTCCCCTGTCCCAGTTTAAAACCATTCCCCCTTGTCCTATCGCCATCCACCCTCATAAACAGCCATTCGCCCTAGTTTAACTGAGTATTGTTTCCTTTGTCCATACCAGATTCCTAAAAAACATAGAGGAAAACATGTTACTACGATTTACTGAAATGAACTTAAAAACAGCTTTAGCATGGATGAAAAGAAGTCACAGAAAGTAACCACACTGAAGGGTAATTTTAAATAAGAGGGATACGTTTCTATACAATAGTGAGTATAAATATTCATCAGATGCACAGATCGTCTAAAGATATTAAGGAAAATAATGAAAAAGTACTCCACTGTCATATGCTCTTGCAAATACATGCTGGGATAATGCTTCAACTATAATAAAACTGCTCATTATCTGGAGATGCAGTAACAGGAGAACAAACATCGTTTACATCGCTGAGAACAATTCTGTGGGGGCAGCGAGGACCACAGGAACACAGATTCCCTTTTGATATTTGATGTTTATGCAGGCTGATTGAAACAGAACGATTACGGGCATTTAATTAGAAACTGCACGATGGTTCTCTGCAAAAGAACAGTGCATACGTTTGTACAAATTCAAAAGGCCCAGTTTGGTAGCAGAGGAAAATCATTTTGGAGATACAGGGAAAGGAAATCGGGAGAGGATATTCGTGCAGCTCCGCAGCCAATCAGAACACGGTAGATTTATCCTTTTCCATACAGGTCAAAGAGTGGCTGTGCTGTTTGGGATGCACTGCTCGCCAGCCCCTGCTCATCGGATGGTCCTAATGGGACCGCTCTGTTTCCATTACTCCATACATCTATACTATAAGCAACAGCTCCCATCCACAATTCCCACTCCAGGACATTACTGGCAGGTTATTGCTAAAACAGTACTGGTCTAATACCTGCAAAAGACAGTGAGTGCAGTTACCTAAGTAATGTATTGGTGTTGTTTTTCTCCTTTGCAAAGAAGACCGAAACTGTAGATGTTCACTGCAATAAAATACTCTCTTCCATCAAAAATACTTTGTTCCATTTAAATGAATACAGAGCTTCTCTATTGCCTACTACCATCTTATATCATACAAAGTACTGTTTTCTCTAAGTAGGAAGGATAAGAGCAGCAAGAAGGGAAGCACTCCGTTTGATAAGAGAGTCAGTAGTTGCTCTGAGTTGATCTGGTAGCTCAGGAGTTCCTGGATGCTCTTATTGTGCCTCTCTCCATAATCTGGCACAGCCTTTGCTGGAATAATCTCCCAGCAGCATTTGCATTAATCATGAGCATGCTGCAGCACCCGAAGCTCAGATAGGCCATATCCTGTACTTAATTTTGTACCAATGAATATGTGGGCCAGCTACCAGCTTAGGCATCATTTAAAAACAGAAGAGACTGCAGGTGGGATAACAATGGCAGCACCTGAAGGTTTCCTGTCCCTGGGACAGCACCTTCTCCTTTCACAGGTGGTGCAGGCACTGACTTGGGGCTTTTATATTTTCCTTGGGGAAAATATAAAAGCACAGCCTTCCCCAACTTCCTGCATGATGACTCAAGTCCTGCACCAAAGAGCAGGAGGAGCACCTGCCTAAAACCTTGTGCTTGAGGGACAGCAGGCACTAAGGTAACAGCAGACAGAAACTGATAAGACCACGACCTAACATTATGGTTACACAGATGGAGATCTCTATCAGGGTTACAGAAGTGGGAGCCAGGACATGCATGTTAGCAATGGAAAAACTGCACTGGAACATAAAATTCAAAATAAAAGGTTTGGCCTAAAGAAAAATGAATGTTGCTGACAGTTCAAGGGCTCATTGGGCCTGTTATTATTCCTATCAAGCTAATAGGAGGGCAGCAACTGATAGACTCATTTTAAGAATCTAATACTTTTTTTCTGGCAGCAAAACAAAACAAACAAACAAAAAGATCCTACCTGAGAAAAAATGGATCTCTTGCTTCCCCTGCAGCAGGGAGCTGCCCAAATACCAAGTTCTGGGGAATTTGGACAGTGTCAGTTTTGATATGTAACACACCAAGCTGGCAAGTCAGAAGAGAAATACTTCATTTAAGAAGTCTTGCTGTCACTTTTGGCATGGATCCGGAAGAATTACTGCTTAATGTTGAGTGACCACAGCATCCAAATCCATCCCAAGACTCAGCCCCTGGTTGCTCTGCGTCCCACACCCTGCTCTGCCAGAACCAGGGGAGGGGATGAGAACACAGAGCGCTCCAAGTCTGCCTCTCACACTCAGGACCAACATTGTCAGCTGCACAGCTCAGCCCAGCAGTGACAGCTATTCTGACCCGAGCTGGACTGAGTTCACTGAGCACGCTCCTGCCCGGCAACGTCCCCTGTCAGGCTTCATACTGCTTTTACCTCTCCCTGGGACATTTAAGAGTTGCAGGGAATTCCCCTCGGCAACAGCTGGGGAGAAGCTCTTCCTCCCGGCACCCTGAGGGAGAGGGGCCAAATTGGCAGCGCTTCCGAGCTGAAAAAAGAAACAGCCCTCGGAGCAGATGGCAGGCAGCAAAGAGTGGTGTTGGAAACGATCTTTCAAGGCAATTCAGTCCAAAAATCACAATTCCACACGGCTTTCAAGGGAGCCCCCAGATAGCCGAAAAATCCATAGCATCCTAGCAAACAGAATTCCGATCCCCCGCAAAGAAAATAATAATGGTAAGAACGTAACAGTATTATTGTTAAAAGTGAAGGTACGTCAGTGCAGGTTAGTGCTCGGGTACCACCAGCAGAGATGCAATGGGAAGAGACAAGTTCAGTACCTATGTATTTTCTCCCTTCTGCCTGGATATCAACAGCAGCAGCCAGCCTGACCATCAGCAGTGATACGAAACTCACAGCTACGGAAAAACAGAAGTGTTCATTCAGACCACAAAGGGAACAGGTTTTGCCACAGGACTGAAGCAGCACATTCTCCTTGCTGGCCACAGCTCACTCCAGACTACATCGTATGTCACACAGTATCTACAGCAAATACTCCTTTATTATTAATAGATCCTAAACTGATAAGTTCCATACCAGTTTATCTTGAGATTTAGAGTAGAAACTAATGGTATTCAAGGAACGTATTATCCTTTTGCTCATTGTAGTTCATGCTGCTATCTGCTAAATACCATTACCATCACCAGTGTGCCCCCCTTGACCACCCTGTCAATTAAAATCACCCCAAAAGTACAACATCAAAAAGATTACGTTTTCTTTAAGCTGACCTTTAAAACTGAAGTTCGCAATGCCCTGGTAAAGACTTAACATATTCATTTACATAATTTTCTTCTAAATTACAAGTCATGTTTTATCAGAACAGAGTAAGCCAGGGGACACGAGGAAGATACGGGCCGGCAGCAAAACACTCAGAGACCAATGGGTGAAAAACTGCTCACAGACAGGTTATAAAAGAAAATCAGATTTAAAAAATAATCATCATCATCTGCTATTGAATTACACACGCCTTCTTTCCCTAAGGTGCTGCCAATCATCTTCTGCTCTCTCTCAACATTTTTCAAAGCATATCTGAATAAGACTGAAAATAAAAAACCAGCAAGTCCTGAAGAGCTTGGACAGCTCCTAACTGTCTAGAGTGGTCCTTGAAATAAGCAAGCTTGTTTCCTTCACCTGCTGCACAGAGGAACATCTGAACTGAAAGTGGTCGCGTCCACTTCTGTGCTCGGCAGGAGCACAAAGAACTGACACCAATCCCACAGGAGCAGGGCGATGACCACAGGTTCCAATTGCTGTGGTTAGAGGAAAACCTCTCTCAGCACACTGACGCCCAGCAATGTATTGAACGTATCATTGCTCCTTGACAAATGCATAGAAATAGAGTGGGGCCCCAGAATATACAATATATCATGTCTTGGACAAATTTGGAACACAATTCTGAGGATGGAAGGTTTACAAACATTTATTGGGTGGAACGTTAGCATTTCAAAATCTGTTTGTAAGCAGCTTAACATGTTTCCTGGCCCACATGGTGGGCCACGTCAGCTGCTCTGGACCAGTGTCTGCAAACTGGGTTTCTACACTCTGCCTTTGGTAACTCTGCATGCAATGCTCCACCTCTCTGCTGTCAGGTTGCCCTTTTATTGAATTAGACACAGACTTAAAAGAGGGAGAAAAAGATTAAAATAATAAGTGTTTATACTTAATACTCCGTGATGCACTGGAACAGGTTGCCCAAGGAGACTGTGGATGCCCCATCCCTGGAGGCACTCAAGGCCAGGCTGCACGTGGCTCTGGGCAGCCTGGTCTGGTGGTTGGTGACCCTGCACATAGCAGGGGGTTGAAGCTTGATGACCATTGTGGTCCTTTTCAACCCAGGCCATTCTATGATTCTATGAAGATTCAAAATAAGAAAAAAAAACAAACAATCTTTTTTCCTATTCCCACTGCAGACAACATCTCTTAGGCTATTTTCAGGTCATTTGCTTTTCTCCGAAGCCATCTGACCACTTGGTAAGAACGAGGTTCTCACACCTCTCCCTGTCTGGACAAAGTCGTACAACATGCAAAACAATTTCCTGAGCGCACACACACACACGAGCATTTGGCAAGTACAACTATGTGCTGTAAAAGAGATATACAAAACAAAGGAAAAGCTCTGCATAGTTTTGACCTCCTGCCTAGGTTATAACGGGTAGAGCCGAAGAACATGAACTCCTTGAGAACAGAAGCAAAGCATGTATCCATCATCACCTGTGCCAGCACTGCTGTCCTAATTTCAAGCAGCACTACTGGGGGGAAACAAAACAAAACCTGCTATGTGGCAGTACTTATCCTTACTTTAAGTTGTTTGCATCACTTGCATACCTACCCAGTGGATAAAATCTCCACTGTAGATAAAATCACATCTGTATATATTTAGGAAATAAAGATGCTTCATCAGTCTATTGCAATACATCCCTTCTACTCAATTCTTTGAGCCTCCCCCATAGCTGCAGAGCACATTTCTCAGCCCTCTGAGCACTACGGTGAAAACTGACCACATAGAGACCTTGTTTGCCTTCTTGGTGACAGCTATCAGCGCGCACTCCAAGTTTCACCAGGAAGCAGCATTTCATAGCAGGCCAGACCTCTGCCTCCCCTGTCACCAGCCAGCGTAAATGCTAGCTGTGTTTACTGGAGAGCAGTACAGAAGGCACGGAGTCATCTCGCAGCTCTCACTGGGGAAGAGGCAGAAGCCCTGCCTCTGGCTCAGCTGCCCAGCAGTAGGTTCAGCAGGCCTGGCTTGCACAGATGGGAAAAACATGAAATATGCTTCAAAAGCACCGGGAAACATTTTACTGCAGAAAAGAAAAAACGCTGCAATGGAGATGGTACTTGTCAGCTACAAAAAGACACTATGCTCTCCTCTGTGTTCTGCACGGGAAAAGGCAGAATTAGTCAGGGCAAATACGCATCTAATCTTTAGCTCAGCCACGAGTAACTGTTCATCCTGTCAAACTGTATGCAGGCAGGCCAGCCAAGAGTAGGGAGCTTCTCTCATACCATGAGCACAGAAGGTACAATATTAACCCTAGCTTGGAAAGACAAACAGAAGAACATGGGACTATACGAGACTGATAAATTAATCTGAATTATTAGAGTCAGGTTATAGGATTCATGCCTATTTGTAACAATCATAAAATGCAGACACAGAAGGGTCCCTGCACAGCCACGATGGACACACCGAAGCAACAAGGCGATGCTAACTTCTCTTCTAACCCACACACTGCTCCTGCCTCTCAGCTCTTTAATGCCAGCGTGCACCACTACACTTGCAGCAAATGGGATGCGTATCTTACTAGTTCGTGTGCACTTTTGTTTGTGTTTTTAAGACAGACAGAAGAGCTCTATTCAGCTGCAAGCCTCCAGCTAATCAAACCTGTCAAAGGCACTCTGCAGCCCTGTGTTTACTGAGCAAACAGGGGATCGTGCCTTGCTCTAGCCATGTCGGGGCCCTGCCTGGCGCTCACTTTGCAGAGCAAAGCAAGCAGCTCGGGAAGAAGAAAGAGCTTTGAGGATTGTGTCACACAAGCATTAATGTAATGCTCACATCAGCAGCACTGCGGCTTTTTAATTTAAGGCATGTATTCCTCTGAGAGTTACCATTATCTCATTTTTTTGCACTCTACCTATTATACAATTCTTTTCGGAGATCTTAACGCGACTGTCACGGCTCGGGAAGAGCTGGATCGCTACCCCCAGCCACCAGCAGCCCGCTAAAGAGGGCCCGGGGGGCGGGGGTGGGGGGGAAAGCCGTGCGTCAATTGCTACCGCTTTCAGTGCGGCTTTTTAAAGGCAAGAGTTAAGCGTTATTTTATATATTTTTCATGCGTAATTTCAGTTATTTCTCAGTAAACACATATCCCAGGGCTCCGGCATCTCCTCTTGGAACTTTAATTGGAAAGGGGGGGGGGCTGAAGGCGAAGGAAGCGGGGGGGGCCCGTCCGACCGGCCCCGCTCCTCCGAGCGGCCCCCGCCCCGTCGCGTCCCGCAGGGCAGCGCCCAGCGCAGCGCTATGGCGCCCCCTGGCGGTGCGCGGCGGCGCCCGACGCGGCGAGGGCAGCAGCCAGGCGGGCGGCCCGAGGACAGCGCCGTCCTCGCTCGATGACTACACAATGAGGAGTGATATATTTTAATTTAAACACCATAAACCTATTGAGTGCTTAATTAACTTTAACCGTCTTTAGGGGAATGAAGCCAATTTGAGGGGGTCAAAAGGAGTTGTTTCAGTATCAAACAGTTTTACATAGTCAATCCATTCATTCAGCCTACAGCTACTGATTAACACACAAAATTAACATGTTAGTAAAAATTCATATTCAGGTCTCCGGGGAAATTAAGATGCACATGCACAGAGCATGATTAGCACAACTATTGTTTTCCCCTAACAATATAATTTAATGGGTTTTCAGAATTGCAGAAAGAGAGAGTCGGTGCTGGTTTGAATTGATTATTTACCACAAAGCTTTGAAATATAGAGGGGACGGGAAACATCCCGAGCCAAGAGGCCAGCCGCAGAGAAAAGCAGGAGCAAAGCGAGCCCCGCTGCAGAAAGGCAGGGCTGGAGTCAGTGCACAGGCAGACATGAGGTCTTCGGGCTTCACCGCTCAGTATGAGGAGCTCTTCCCTTCCCCTCCGCCTCCTCCTGCTTCTTTCATGTTGCCGCATTATTTTTCCATCACGTCATTTGTTTTAGGAAGAGAACAAATGGCTCAAAGCTCCTTCCTATGCCTCAAAACACTGCACATGCCAGTTCTCAGAAAGAAGAGGATTAGAAAGGCGCCGAACAGACAAAGCAAAGGTGAATAAAAGAGGTGGTATTTAAAAATATATGCAACTGCCAGGCCAATCAAAAATTGCAGCCTGGAGGACCCGGCCTGAGCAGCAAGGAAATAAAATCGGAAATCCCCTGGGACTTCAGCAGCATCTGAACGGGGACCTCCCGCACCAAATCCTTTCCCCCAGGACAGAGACCCTGAGGGGTGCTCAGCCACTCAGTTACACATAGACACAGGTGATGTACAGCCTTAAGAAGAGTCTGGAGCAAGAAGTGGTGATCTTGTGCTAGATAATCAGAGTGTATCAGGTCCCAGAGAGACCACGCAGTCCCCATTTTTGCTGGTTTGTCAAAAACAGCTGCACAAAGCCCCTTGTGATCTGACACAACTTCAGTCTTCAGCACAAGACTGGACTAGATGACTTCCGGAGGTCCCTTCCCACCTACATTTCTGTTATTTAAATGTAGCATCAAGGCAGAGTGCCTCCTGATGCTCAGCAGTCGGAGCCATACCACGCACTGAGATGTCTCAGGTCAACAGCACCCATCCAAGGCAGGGGCAATGGGGCTTGGGCCACAGCTTGCAGCCAGCCTGAGAGCCAGAAGAAGGCAAGAGCACCATTCTTCACAAAACACAGCTAAAAAAAAAAATACATTAAAATGCTGTCCTATTACACAACCCACAGAGATCATCAAAATTCAGGACTACAATTATCCATGAATCTCTAAATCCTATACACAAAGTCAAGACTTCTGCTTCCACAGGTTAGCATTTGGACATGCAATTCCAAGTGCGTAGTTACCTTCATACCAATCTCATCTGAACACACAAAGTGAACTGAGTTATTAGTTAAGTGAAATTGTGAATTATTGAAGTAATAATTGTTAATTACGTTACTAAAATAGATTATTCATAACTTAATTTGAATTATCATTGAATTATCATTTTTTGGAACAAGACATAATGAGAAAAACAGGCCATTTGAATATGATCACCATTCTTCATATGGTATTTAGAGACTCTTTCTACATAGAAAATTGTAAAGACCAAAGAGTTTGAAAGGCACCTGGAGTCTGTAGGTCAGCAAGGGGCATTAAGACAAAATACTGGGGTAGAGGGAGCAGAAAGAGAGGAAAACTCCTTGAATGTCCCATAACAAAAACAGGTTAGAAAACAAATACCTGGTTTATCAGCAGTTGCTTCACCGTAGCTACTGGGCAAAGCGTTTAAAAGTAGGAAGTTGGTAGCATCTTGGAATCCCTCTCATGCAAACATGGAAGAACTGGATGAGAATAAGCATGAGATCAACAGCAATAATAGTCAAAGCTGACACTCCCTGAAGAACATAATATCATGTAATCATAAGCCACATTAATATTTTAAGAAAAGGAAGTGATTTCTTTACAATAAAGACTGAAGTCAGAAATAGCTCTAATGGGAAAAGTTAGGAAACTTAAATAACTCCAAAGAAGTAAAAATGTATTTAAAGTGGTGGTAATGCAAGTGAACTTGAAATGTAGAAAAGCAAGATAAAAAGTCAGGATTGTGATATAACAGAGCAACAAGAGGAATCTGCAGAACAGACAGCTAAAGAAGCGAAGAAGGTAAGTAACTCTCAGAACACTTCTCACTATTTAATCTGCTTATAGGTAGAATACATACAACAGAGAAGTAGCATCAGCAGACTGCAAAGATGTTTCTGCAAAAATAGGCAAAGCTGCTGCAAATTGAAAGATCCCACAACATTTTACAGATGGAGATAAAAAATTAGCAGAAATAGAACTGTGTATCAATGAAATTCTGTAAGTAACAGGAGATAGTGGACCAACAGCTGGAGAATTTTCCACTGGCCTTTCTCAAAATCCACGAGCCAAAATACGCAAGGAGAAATAAGACTGCGACAGTGCAAAACACAACAGTCTCTGTACATGGGCCCTTCTGTTACGTCATATATTAACTATTAAAGAGAACCTCTGAACCAAAACCAAGTTCAGAAATGAAAAATTGCTTTGAAACATCCAACTAGAAAACCACATTCATGTTTACAGCAAACAAATGATTCCCTGCCCAATACACAGAAGCACTGAAATTTTCATTGTGGTGGAGCCACATGTGTACTCAGATGTCTCCAGAGTCACTGGCAGAGCGAGTTGAGGGAGTGTATGAGCTACCACACCTCACTGGAGAATTTCCAAAAAGCAATTAAAGAACAAAGTACTTCCCTTCCCATCAAATATCAAATAATAATAAATTTCTCATTAACTGTCTAGTTAAGGCACACAAGTATATGGTTTACCTCTATAATTTCCTCATAAAAACAAACTATAAGCGATTCACAAATCCTATAGAAAGGCTGAGATGTGTGATTTCTGTCTAAGAATAAGTGAGTAGGTATTTTCAGTGATCCTGTCTCTAATGCAGAAGGAACAACACAACCAGTAAGTGAACACTGTGAACTGAGTGCATCATCATCAAGCTCACGCATACCCTAATTGCACACACACCGTATGTGGAATGACTGTGAGCTTAGGGATGTAACTCTCTGGAAGCATATCAAAAGTTAGGAAATAATTTTTGCTAGATAATGAAAAATAGATAATTTATTTGAAGTTACGTGTCTGGCAATTATTCAACTTAGAAGAAAATAAACTAGAAAACTAAGAGGTACATTCACAGCTTGCAACAGTAATGCAAGTCAAGTAGAAGTGCATGAAGGCACTTGACATCAGCAAGCTACGTCTATGTTCTCCACTGAAAAGGCACAGGCACTTACCAGTGCAGCATACATACGTCCTATGGAGGTTTACAGTCTGTTCCAGCTGGCTATGATGTTTTGGAACTGCAAAAAGAGCACTTCTTTAATTCATGTATGTGATGAAAATAGTACTTGATGCATTGACATTTTTCTGTGAACTTTTTGTATAGCACAAGTAATAGTCTGAACTCCATTTAAAAACAGGAGAGCATAAGCTTTTCCTATTATGATCTTTTCAAGCAGAAAAAGTGAAGAGTTATGGCAAGTTCACGCCACTTCTAAGATGTTTAACACAAGTATCATAATTGTCACTTAATGGGTCAGGAAACAAAGACAGACTTGTCTCAGTGGTGTTGTCTGTTCTCCATAGATCACACTTATTTTTCTTTCATATTTAGGAAATGTAATTATGTCTAATTCAAATTACAAGAGACAATAATTATGCAAAGCCATTTTTTTCTTTACAGTTAATCCTCTGAATATTTTATTTGCCAAGGCATACAATTTTCCAAGAAGAAAACATTAACTTATGTGGCCCGTATGGAATTTATTTAATTATATGATATTCCAATAGGGCTCCCAGCAATTTATTATGTTAATTAGTTAGATTATGTGTGAAACATTTTACAAAGAAGCCTATTCCTTTACTTAACATGTAGTTGTGGTGGTTTGGGTTTTTTTTCTCATCCTTCTAATGAATCCTTTTCCGGTGGCTGTAAGAGATAACCGGGCTTTGCAGTTTAAGCAGCTGATGATCAGCCTTGACTTACTGAAGACTTTGAGAACCTTAAACTGCACGTTTTGTGAGACTTCAATCTACTTACTGTAATGAATAGTAATTGGATAGCATTGTATGTTGATATCAGAATTGAATGCTACAATGCTTTGGGAGTAAATGGTATGTTTTGATTATAATTAAAAAGGGTGGAAAAACTGAAGAGACCTTCAAATAATTCTCCAACTAGGAGGCAGAAGAGCATTAAAAGAAATATGCTCTAACAACCAGCACGTGCAAATCTCTTTTGGAAATGGGCCAACAGTCTACATGAACAGGGATTTTTGTAAGAAAGCAAGTTATTGTTCGCTTCCCACAAGTTAGTACTACTGTGTGGTCAGAGAAACAGACCACTGAATTAGAAATCCCTTCCATAACGTCTGCTACAGAATGTTTTTACTACAGTCCTGGAGCGTTGTCTCACTTTAAACTCTTCTTTTACACAGATGTTTTTGATTTTTTTCTGGCTAAAACAGAGAACCCACTGTACTTCCTTGTCTGACTTCTCAACAGCAAGGATCAGCGCCTGTAGACAGAGACCACAGCCTTACAAAGCCAAGGCTGGAAATAAATTTTCAGGATGTTGCTGGGACTCCCAGAACTTTCTGCTCCTAGCTGGGAATTTGTGCCTGCATCTTCAGCCTCCCAGTTCATCCCCTGTGTCTGTAGGTGGAGGAATTATTGACATAACACCGTGTCAGCTATAGATGCAAGACCTCTAGGTGTGCTCTCCTACTACTATGCTCCTGTTATTGAATCCATGCAAATGAAGTTTACTTCACGTTCATGGGGTTTGTTGGCCGGGTTCTGCTTCCTCTCATATCCATTCTGTAAACTGAGAAGAGCATCTTTTGTCACCCACCATTTTCAGCCCAGTGCTGCACCACGCAACGCAGAACAACACTGTTCCACAAAGCCACAGGACCAGCCCACAGGACAAGATACTGCGGAACTGGGACCGCTACGTGTGTACAACAGCAGAAGCCTGAAATTGCAGTCATCCATCACAAACTTGCTTTAACAAGAACTTCGCAGACAGGAGAAGCTCCCTCTCAAACAGTAAAAAGAATAATCCAGAGCTAAAGGTCACAATAGGATCCATCATTTGCAAATAGTACAGCTGTCATTTGTTTGTAGGTGGTAGAGGACAGAACCAAGGTTGCAGAAAGAGTTTTGCCCTGCTGTCAACACTCAGGGCAACGGCTGCTTCACACACACACACACACACACACACACACACCAACCCCAAAGAAACTCCAGTTGAACCAATCTCTCTCATTATATCCTAAAAGGTTTTGCCTATGTGTCATTTGAAAATGTATTAACACTACAAAATCACTGATGTTGGCCCAAATGTCACATTTAAGTCAGTTTCCAATTATTATCATACCATTTATATTCATTTCCCCTTAATGGGAGCACTGTTAGAACAGTATAAAAAATTCTGCTGTGGTCACATTTATCTCATAGCCTTGACAGGACAGCCAGTCACAGAAACCCTATAAATATTTCAGATAACCTCTTTTTTTTTTTTTTTGACCAACAGATACTAATTTAATAATAAAGTCATAAAGGGAGACAGATGAGAAACAGTCAATAGCGAACCAATTTGGTGTTGATTTCCTCCAACCATTACATTCACGGTGCGTTCAATTCACATTCACTTCCAAGTATAGGCTATGTTTCTAAAATGCTTCTGTACTTTGTGTGATGCCTCTCGGCTCGACAGTTTTAACAGTTTGAGAGTTTGTTACCTCCGGAAGAATAATATAAGTATTGCTATGCAAATTAAACAGCGCACCTGGTGGCACGAGAGAAGCTCGTGCAAATGCCATGAATTTTGGCTTCACTGGAGATTTCAGCAGCATCAGGTCTACAAACCTAACTCTAAATCATTACAGATTACTAAAAAAATAATAGCTGTCAGAGAGCCCTTAAGTGCCTTGTCTTGCTCCTTACGAAGGAGCTGAATAAGACTGCTACCTTCATGACAAAGTTCCTATGAATAGTTCAAGAGCATTTACTTTACTGCCCCCAAATTACCTTTGCAGAGAGCACAAAAGTGACCAAATGTCCTGTTCCTACTGATGGAAAAAAACCTGCACAGTGAGTCACGGGCTCCTCAGCCCTTAGCTCTGAGCTTCAGTGCTGCAATAGTTTCAAATTAAATGACTAGTGATGAACAAATATTCTTTCCACGCGTATTGTGCACTTCAACACAGCTGACAGTTTTAAAAACTCATGCATTAAAATCATTGTCTAACTATGTATTTAAAACAATTAAGTCATCATTAATTCAGTAAATGCCATAATAGGCTTTTAGAAATTACAAAAGAATCCTTTCCCACGACATACACTGATATGATATTTGTCTATCTAGGCGATCTGTTTATTATGCACCAATTTAACGCTTTCTTAAAATACGTGGCAACAAAATGCACAAAGGAAGAAAGTTACCCTGCTTACTAATTTGGCACCATCGGCTTCAGGTTCTCTGAGCAGCCAAGCTAGCTAAAGCTACATCAGTGCCACCACAGGACCTCCCAACTCACTTGGCACCAAAGGGTTAAATCCCTCACATTTTATATCCTACCTCACACAGGAATAATTGTAGCAAGGAGCAAGTTCTTATGGTAGCCTTAGTGAGACCACAATACTTCTTCAGAACACAACAGTAAAAAAGCCATGCAAATGGAGATGAATGGAGCACAAGCCACCGAGGTAATTAAAAATGTATTTTCCATCTCCTAGTAATTGAATTGTGTACAAGCTGCAAGTTAATGAGGTCATCTACCCTCGAGCACTGACAGGAAAGCAGGAATAATTATCTTTCAATTTTTTCTTATGTAGCAATTAATTTTAACCATTCGCCTACACCCCACTCCCACTTCCCTCATTCCAGTCAGTCAAAGTCACGGCTAAGCCGAATTGACAAGCAATTGATATGGCGGCGGCACGGAGCCGCCGAGGCGGGCAAGGCAATCAAGGGGCTGCAGCTGTTGAGGGCTAAGCGCTTCCAGGTGAACGTCACCTGAGATTCTGCATTCTGCCACTCGGAGGACCTGGGACACACAGCAGTGCCTGACAGCACATCTGGTGCCAGGTGGGCAGGGAGGGGACAGCGCTGATTCGGGAAGGGAACAGAAGGATGGACAAGGATTGATGAACGGACAGCGCTGGAAACAATTTCCCCCACTCACACCCCCCTTTTTCTTTTTGAAGACTCACCTACGATCACTGAGCATTGCCTACTACACTTCGTAGCCGTACAGAAAGAACAGTGCCATGCCTTGTCTTTCAGTACCAAAGCACAGGCACCAGTCAGGCTCAAAGTGAGTCCTTGGCATGGACCTGCAGCAGCTCTCCACTTCAGGAGAACTCAACATGAGCCAAATGAAACACACGAGGGAAGTGGGAAGCAGAGCATCCTGGTGCTTTAGTGAGGCCTCCGTCCGCGGGCCATCCCTGTGCAGACACCCACGTTTGTGATGGGATAATCTCACCCATTCTTCCTTTGACCTGCATCATCTTTCAGCAGCTAAAATGAGCGGCTCTGTTCACAAAGAAAGCAAAAACCCCGGGCCTTTTAACAGCGATGGCACGGGCAACGTGACAGATGTACTTAACTCAAACAGTTCATTAAGGTGGCTAAGATCAAAGGCAGGAGGCCCAAGAGCTTGGTTACTAATACAGCTTCCACATTTCCTCCCCCAGTTAAGATTACGAACGTTATCAGCACACTGCATAAGAACAGAGCATGCTGCTGGACTCAAAAGATGTGCGGCCACGTGAGCTGCACCACAGAGACAGCTCGTCCCTGTATGTCAAACTCCCACTTGCCGTCAGCTATATTTCTTCTCCAATTTTTAATTATTATTTTTGGCTTGCATTTTTAGGAAGAAGCCCTTTCCTGACAGCAAGGATTCTGATTCAGATGCTCTTACATTCATGAGTTATGACAATGACCGGGCCTTACTCACCTGGCCGAGCAGAACAGCAAGCCTACCCGCCGGGTAAAACTTCATCACGTTTGCAAGATGTACTGAAAAATCTTTCTTACATGCACAACTGTAACTGCAGAGAGACACGTGAAAATGACAGGAATCGTTCCGTCTGTAAACAGAGAAGAAATCTCAGCCCACTGCCTTGCACTTCAGGCCCACAGTCGACTTCTTTGGCTATCACTGGCCAATGCAGGGTTGCTTTTGAAGTTGATGCTACCAAGTTCAGAAGTTACCAACAAATAATTTCCTTTTATATTAGCATAGTTTTCAAACAAACAAACAAAAAGTCAAAAAGGGTAACAGAAGTTAGTCCCAAAAGCTTTCTTTCATTAGTAAGGCAAATAATAATTATTGTGTGGGCAAAAGTCTGACAACACCTGAAAGAGCAGCACACATAAAGGTCACCTCAGCTTCAGTATAAAATTAGCATCAGGAAAGGCAAGCAAATGCCAACATGTAGGGACTGGAGGGAAAAGGAGTCGTCAGTTTCTTTTGAGCACACAGAAGAACATAACAATATATGACAGTGCAGTAATAGAGTAATAGCAGTAATTTCTATATGCTTATTTAATCCCCGTCTGTATAATTTTCAACAGTCTCCCACTTTTCCTGCTATTGATGCTACATTCCTCACTCTAAAAGCTGTTGGTAAAGGGGAAATCATATCACACTTGAACTTGCTTTTTACCTGCTGGCCCGTTTAGAACCCTGTCCCTGCTTCAATGAAGATCAGTTGTTGCTTTTAGCAGTACCTCGTGATCTCAGTTTCTCTTGTCATAGACAGATGACTCTTGCACACCTGTAGCATGTGCACAGAACTCCACCTTCAAAAAGATCAGCAAAAGCTGTTTTTACAAAACAGACAAAAAACAGCTAAGCCTCTTGATTTTCCTTCCCCCCTCCTCCAAACACCACTAGTTTTACAAATTTCAGCTGGCTGCAAACCTGAGACTGTTACTAACACTAGTGACAAGTCCAGATGAAAAGAAATCAGTGACAGTATTGCAGTGAAAAGCACAGCCATAGAGCTAATGTTCATCGCTCATAATTAAACGCCTTTGAAAATGCTACACAGACGTGATGGAAAGACGTGAATTGTACTACAAAGACTAAATCATTCTCAGTGGTTAGCTAAATGTTGTCAGTCAATCCCAACCATTTCACAGCCAGCTTTCTCTCTGTAATGGCAGATTAGACTTGGCAGACTTGATGGGGCATAATAAACTTCATGTAGTTCCCACTCCTCCTCTTTTTGCAGAGCTGGGGCTTGTTCTTCCATTTAGGTTTACTCTAGAACGCGCTGATAAAACAGGAGATCAGTTTCCATGTCCTCAGGAGGCTCTCCTGCTCTCATTAGGAGGGAAAGTTCATATACATGTGCATAAACTGAGGGAGCTACTTGAACTCTCCCACCTGTGATGCATCAGAGGACACAGGGAAGAAGCAAGCAAGCAATCAGACAGGGCCAGTGCTCCAACAGCAAGGACAAGGCTCACATAAACAGGCGGCATTATGCAGCTTTTTCTCTTCAGAATACACAAGATCTTCTGCAAGGCCAGGCAAACCCTGAACAGCAGCCTGTCTCTCACAGAGAGGGTGAGAATTCACAAGAGGAGGCTACCTTGACCACATCTGCTGTGGTTTGTCTTCCTTTCCAACTCCCTGCTTCCCAAGCACCATTTTAGGCATACCTGTAGGGAGCATCTCTGCTTAAACTCTTCAACATCTGTTCCCTATGAATTTGTCTACTCCTTTGAAGCTAAAGATACTGCCTCTCTGCAACATCTTGCACCAATTACTTCTAGAGTTTTACTAGCAGGTAAATGCTTGGCTTTTCTTCAGGTTTTTGTTTTGTTTTGTTTTGTTGTGTTTGTATTTCAAAGTTGTTATGCCAAAACAATTGTCCCTTTCCCTGATCTGGTGCTGTCACAAGTTGATCCCAGCAATAGAAACTAGCCAGTTAGAAAGACAGTTACACCTGAAGTTCAGTATGAATCTCACAGGATTTAAGAAGAGAAAAAAATAATTCTTGCCATTTAAAGTAATCACCTCCTAATTGTAAAGATGCTTCTAGTGAAATTAAAAAGAATACTATTTCCTTCTGGAGGCTTAAAGTATCCCAGATATACCACATGGGACAGAGAAGCTAACCTGAGTTACCAAACCTTGAAGTTAAAATCTTTTTCTACAGAAATCAGAAACCCAAAACTTTGATACCATTCTGAAATAAACCACAACCAGAAGACTAAGCAACAAACTACATAAAAAACAGAAGTCTAGAAAAGAAGCAAGAGAAATGTCTAATTGCTTTGCTCGGCAATGAAAAGCCTCTGGCACACAAATTAAATAGAAATATCTGCTTGGATGCTGACATATAAAGAATCTCATGTTCCCACTACACTGCAAGCAAGACACGTTGTCACAGACGCACAGGAACAATTAAACTAAATTATATCAAGGCTTAAATACAACCTATTCTTCTCAATGATCTGCACAGGAGAGCTTGTATGATTTAAACCCACACAATGCCTGAAGCCATCCTTAACACCACCATTAGGCCAGTAAGACTTCAGATCTGTGCTTGAATACGATGACCAAAGTGTCAGTTTGGAAGGTAGAAATTGCACACCTTTATCTCAGACGCTTAAGTGCAAGTCATTTCATTCCAGTATAAGTTTTCAGTGTAAAATGGGAGCATTGCAGCATCGCAGTCTTTTTGCCTTCACTGCATTCCTTGTTGGATTTTTTCTTATTACTAGGCAAACATTAAGTGAAGCAACTGGACAGAACCCATTTGAGCTGCTCCTTCCTGTCAAGGTAGCAGCTAAAAGCCCCCAGCCCCTGCTCGAGGGCCTGTATCCCTGAGCTGTACCGAGCTGCAAAAGTAGATGGTCTGACTCCAGGGGTGCATCCAATCTAAGTTGAAAAGTCCAGCTTTTATTGATTTATGAGATAATTGATGCTAACAATTTTTAATTTGAGAAAGGTCAAATCCCACACGTGCTTTTTCCTATAAAGAGCACCAGAGAGATCAACAACAGTTATTTGCTGGAGTAATGCATCTCCTAGAAAACTACAGAAAACCTCCTCTGCTCTTTTTCTTTTTTCTTTTAAAGCTTTTCTCTCAAATAGCTTATTATATAAACATTTGCACTCACAAAAGATTTTAGGTTGCACCATTAAATGCTTCTGTTTTTCTAAAACATCCCATCTACCCAGCTGTTGCTTATCATTCATCCATTTAATTATTGTATGCTGTTGCCTTGATGTGGCTTTGCCACACTGTGATAAATGGTGCATAGGTGTACCTCGAACACCGTTCCAGGCACGTGTCCCTCCCCACCACCCTTTTTCCAAAGGATCATACAGGGCATCTGCGTTAAGTAGATCATTTAGGAAATTTCACACAAATAAGAACATGCTTTTATTTTCTGTTAGAAAGCCTGAGACCTTAAAAGGGCTCTGATCACTCCCACGAAGTTGTAGGCTAATATTCAACGGATACCCACTGAAAGTTTCAGGATCCCACATAGCAATTCACATTCTCTGTTATCAGTATTATTTCCCCCTCCTCCCCTCCGCCCAAAAAAAACATTATTTTTAAAGTTATTTCCATTCACCAGTTGGCTCAGAATTAATTTCTCATCTCCCTCTTCAAGCCCCTCCCCCCCCCCCCCGATCATACAAAAATTACAGAATATGCAGAAGTGAATATAGTAAGAATGGAAGATTTTCAATAGGTGTTCAGGTAAACAATCTATGGAAACAGAATTAACTTCTGCTTATACTAATAGGGGAAACGCTGGTTCCTTCAGACCCAGAGACTGAAGTCCTGCATATTAGTTCCAGCTAAGTCCCTTTCCTTAAATCAAAAAACCCCAATGTAATAACGTGTCAACAAACATTTTTGTTCAATGTTCCTAATTATCCTCAGACGTGAATATAAGTCACCTATGGTCAGATATAGCGGGCTTAGTATTCCCACACGGGTCCATCACTGTCCACTAACACTGACTTTATTCACTTGGATCTTTTCATTTTACACCCTCCATTGAAAACGTTATGCTTCCCAAAATGGCAGGATGACCAAAATACTTTCTGTTCACATACATGATGAAACATTTAGTAATAAAACATTTAACTTCAAAATTGTAGAACGCTCTTGTAAAGAAACTTTTTTCTCTGATGCTTACAGTGCTGGGATGGTTTACTGCTTTTCCAGAAATACCATTCTATTGCATGACTACCCTGAACACATGGCATATGCAAGACTCAGTGAAATACACAGGTCAGCACTGCCACATGTCATGTTACACTACTGACAGATTACATAACACTACTAACAGGAGAAGAAAATAGTAATTGAAGTTTGCAGATTCCTTTACAGATGATCTATTCTGGACCGTAAAGATCTCATGAACCAATGTGAAGAGCGATTTAGAAAACCACATAGGGCTCTCAACACGCAGTCTGCATCTCTGCAGGATGGAACTTCAGCAAAGCAGCACTGCCCCATAGCACATCATAAAATTAGCCCGATAACAACAGACTGCAAGATCAAAGTAGTGAGACATCCCCACTTTTCTTCTGTTTCCTAGGATACCTCTCTCTATACCCGTGTTTCTTTCCTGTCCGTGTTTTAAAATAGTCATTTGACATTTACACCTGAATTAATTCTAGCTATAAATACGCCCTTTTCATATATCCAGCTAGTTTTAGCATGTTAGCAGCTCACAGCATCTATTTCATTAACATCTTCAGGATTTTGTGAGAAATTGGTAGTCCATCCTTTCATATTTAAACAGAACCTCCAAAGTATGACTATTAAAATAGGCAAATCCAGCTACAGCAGATCTCTGGAGGTCTTCTGCCCTTTAAAACCTGTTGCCTATCCTCATCCAGTAGCACCTCCGTACTCTCTCAAATGGTTACCCCGTAATCAGCTCTCAAGTTCTGACCAGGAAAGTCAGTCAGATGGCTTTGTAATTCGTGAAGCCTACTACAGTACACCTCCTATGACAATCTAGCATACACCTTTTTTCACATAGAAGACAGGCACTGTGAACTGAACCGTCGGGTTATTTATTCCAGTAAAACAGAAGAAGAAATCAAAACTAATCTTTCCTTAGGCCTTTCCCTTCCCCCCCAGTTTATGTGGCGCAGACCAGCCTGCAATAACCAAACCAGAGCCATTTAGTGTATAGTCTAGTCTTGCTGTGACTAATAGGATGATTGGTTGTATAGCTTCTTTATGGTTGTTCATTATATCACCCTTACATAAAGTAATTTAATTTCAGTGGGATAATTAGGGTATTTCTAATCTAACTGATAGTCTGAATGAAATGAGATTCTCAGAGGGAGATTTGTGTACCAGGAGATTGCTGACCTTCGGCCCCAATTTTCACACAATGTATTAAGCTGACAGCCTTACTTCCAAGCCCTGCTGCACCAGTTCTTTGCCACTTGTGTAGATCTGTGTGCTGCAGACAGCAGTGCTGGATGAGGTTCTCCTGCCCCAAAATCCCATTACTAAAGGAAACCACAGCATTTTCTTTGCATTATGGAAAAATAATGCAGGACATCATCACTCTCTAGCTGGAACTGCAGCACTATTATTAATCTGCTACACAATGCCAGCAACTAAATTCTTCGTTTTCAGACTCTGAAACACAAGGTTTGAACTTACATAACATTCACTTGACCAATACCTACACTTTAATTGGTATTGATAGGAAAAAACAAAAAGAACTTTCTTCCCATACAATCTTCTGGAAACAAATACACAACAGTTGATGTCTGCACATTCTATATTGTTGACAAGCTGAATCAATGCTGAATTACATTTATGAACCAAAAAGCTAGGTTCCCTTACTGCTTGCTGCACACTGAAGCTGACAAGCAGTACCAGCGATCTGGCTGGTTAATCTACAATCCCTCAGTTTATTTGCTACCACTCGCATTCCAGCACCTTACTGTGTCTGTCCCCACTCTCTGAAAACTGACACACTCCTTTCCTGCATCTGTACAACAACTTTCTGGCACAGACCAAGCCAGCTCTCAAAGCAGCAGAGGTTTTTTCCCTTCAGTTAAGGGCAGACTGTGGCTGCTGTAACCTAATCCTCCTCATCATACCTGCGGCAGTGGCCCTGCAGTTGCACATTCCTCAGCTGATCCTTGTCTTTACAAAGGATGATACCCTTAAAAACCAGAAGCCTTCATCCAATAGACCTTTGATATGATTTCCCTGTGATTATAGTGAGCATTGCTGACCTCAACAGCTTAGCCTCTAACCTTAAGAGCGAGGAGAAGTCAAAAGTATTTACAAACTGAGAACAATTTGCTCTGCCATTTAATTTATTTTTAGTGTTCCAATATTTGATGTAAAGGCAGCCAGTAATTTATGTTAACTTGCAGCCCTCTGTCCCAGCCTAACATAAACAGCTGTAGCAAAGGACTGAAGATGTCACTCAGACAGAATGAAATCTTGTATACAAAGAAGTGAGAGTTCCCACTAACTTCAAAGGCAGCACAATTGCACCTACAGCTCTATAGTTATGCACAGATTATCAATACACGGTATCACGTAAATGTATATATATTCACACTATATATCTGTATGCACACGCTTAACTGTTTACCTTATTTCAACATAATCGAGCACATATAACATACGTACGTACACTGGTTTTCTGAAAAAGAAGCCTCAATATTTACAATGAAGCATGGAAGAAAATATAATAGCTATAGTATTTATGCCTTGACACTTGAAACAATAGACTCCATACAGAAGTATTTTTTTTCAAGCAATGATCACAACTTAAGGAGAGATGCTTCACTTGTTTTCAAATGAAAACAAAAAAAAAACCTGTAGCATATATTATAACTGCCTAAAGGCTTTTTATTTAAAGAACAACAACACAAAAATACATTGAAGATTACCATTTTGCATAGATGCACATTTTGAACATATCTGGGAGGGGGAGGAGGTGGCAAAGGCAGCATAAGAAGTGCCCACCTCAATCTTTATTTCACTCCATTTTTCACCTTATCATTATTCAGTAATGGCCATTTGTATTTTTACATTCTTCACCAAGGCTTGCACTTGCAGCCATGTCAGGCCACTTCCTTGGGAATTTGTTGTTAGCAAGTCACTAACCTGAAGGATGGTAATGACTCTTTTTACAGAAGTAGCAGTCTTGTCAAGGCCTATTTAGGAGACTCTTTAGTGCATGGTTCATTGACCTGATAAAATGAAGAAGCCATTATAGTTTAATGGGCCAAGACAGAGCTCCCATACAAGCAGCAAAGGCTCTATACTAACGACAAGGAAGAGCTGTTTTCTGCTTTTGGACTCGTACTACAAACTTAATTTTAAATACATTTGCAGAGACAAGACAGCGCTGATCAAAAGAAGTTTTAAAATAATAGATTCTGTAGTGCCTTCTTCAGATGGTTATCTTAAGATGAGCCTAAATACTCTACTTGGTCAAAGGAAAACCCAACAAATGAATTTGTAATCTTAGTAAATAACCTCATATGAAGTCATTGCCAAAACATACTCAGAGTATTTCACACAGTAAATCTATTTCACACAGTATATCTATTTCACATTAAACTGTGAAAGTTAAACAGTAGCTTATTAGGATAAATCCAAAGCAAATGCATTATTCTTACTATGTTAGTGTATTTAGCAGAAATGACCACATATAGTACTGGATTCTGTTCAGTTTCTGCATCTGCCACCAAAAGTCAATATACACCTCAGTATTCATCTCTACTTTGGATGAGTCTTCACTGAAAGCATCACTAGCTCTCCTTTACAAGGCACCCTGACATTCGTAAATGAAGTGCTTTAGTCCTACTTCTACTTTTAGGGTCTAAATTTCCAAAAGTGTTCAAGTAAAGGAATACACCCAATTAAACATTTAGCACCAAAATGCACGAAGTTGAAAGAGTATCTATAGTCATGTGCATATCCATTCATTTGCCTGGGCAACTGCTTATCATTCTACACACACAACAGAAGAATCAGCTGCCCTCAGGTCCTCGCAGCAGGCTCCCTCATGCCAGCTGAGATGGCATTTCAGCACAGCTCAGCTGCCAGCCTGTTTCTGCTCTGGATCCTTCTTTTCCCAGCAGCACTTAATTTCCTGCTCTTTTAAGAGAAGTCAAAGGATAGTGCAACCCTGTGGTAAGTTATTTTGCCAGGAAGGAAACTGGTAAGAACCCCAGGCTCATCTTTATTCAGTTGGGAAGACCAACACTGAAGCCTTCTGCTGGGCTTCCACCTGAGGTGGAAGAGGGCAAAAGCAGCTGCTTCTATGTTTGGCTAATAAGCATGTTGTGAAACCTGGCTACTCCTACAACCTCAGAATTCAAGTTTGAATGAGTTCCACATAGCACTGAGCTCTCATAAAAAGCTGAAGGTACTCAGCAGTTTCCAAATGATGTTTCACTGCCTCAATGGAGCTCGTCCCTTGTCCCTGAAAAGGCACACAAAGCGTTTTAAATCTATAGCAGAAAACAATCAAATAATTTTTTTTTTGTATAAATAGTAAGTTATGTCTTGATATCAAACTACTTGATATCAAACTAAGAGAGTGCACAAAAGCCATCTCCCCTCCTCTAAAAAAAACCACCTTTATTCCTTGTCACTCTATTAAACTGTACTAATTGCTATGGTATAGAGAATGTCAGGGAAAGAGAAGACATCTACTTTCACATATTTCAGCAACATTCAAACCATGCCAGTATTAACAATGATGCACTTCAATCACAAGAAGCCACGCTAAAGAGTCATTTTTAAAAGCTACAACTGTTACTAAGACAGGATCATAAAACTGCTTTATTTGTTATCCACGTTATTACCTCCATAACTGCAATGGAAACACAAGGCTAAGTTAGTTTTAAAGAGACAAATGTAGGGTTCACTGCGGAAAGTCTTATCTTTCACACTTTGCGCTGTTAACAGCCTTTCTATTTTATCCTTTGAACAGCAATTGTTTATGTTGTTTCCTCCACTTCTATTGTCTTCACTGACTACAGGAATCACATTTCTAGGGTAAACAAGACGAAAAAAGTGTCTTTTCCACTGTCCTATTTCCTATCAGGAGGGTTTGAAGCAAAGTAGGCCTCCCAGTAAGTTTTCTAATCCAGATAAGCAGGGCTAAGATATTTGACAGCTGTTTCACGCTCTTCATCATCATCTGAAACAATCAGTACGCATTAGAGAGTACTTTTCCCTTTACAAAGGTGATAATTAGATAACAAGCTGAGATTAAAGTAATTACGGTTAGACAGCTGGCAAGGCAGCACAGTCATGTTGAAATATTGTTGATACTTCAGCATCTGGTTCTAATAACAGCACAGGCTAAAAGATTTTACATTAATTACAGCACATAATTTAATATAAACATATTTAATTACAATTGATGAGCGATAAACTGTTCAAGAATGACTTAACCCCTTACACATGTCAAAATGATTGGAACTTCATATATATCTTTCCACATTAGGCACAAGCTGCAGTCGGTATGAAAGGTTAGGAATCTCATTTTTTTTTAGAAAAGGTTCTACCTAGCAAGGTGAATTATTGATACTTTATTTAAATCTCATTCAAAAACAGGTTTAAACTGATTGATAGCATACTCCAGCATTCAGGACCTGCTCCAGTAAGACATTTAGACAGCTTGCAGCTAAGCCCAAAATTGCTATCTCAAAAATTCCATTGCAGTTGCTACCCAGCCCTGAAGCACCTACAGCTCCCTGGGGCCCCTAAAGTTTTCCCAAGGATGCTCTCAAATACTCTGATTTTATCAAAGCTAGGCAATACAGAAACAGGCTTCTTCCCAAATCACTTTGGGATCTGGAGCAAGAGTCTGTCCCAAAGGTGCAAGGACTTGCATTTGCATTTGAAACAGTCATCAGATAAGATGCCAAACAGACTTAGGGGTGTAGCTGGGAAACTCTTAAAGGTACATGATGTAGCCACTGATTTTCTGCATCACACTTAATCTCATACTTCTCTTTGATCCCATCAGCACACTAACTTCTTGATTTGGTATGTACAAAAGTGTCCATGGTAGGGAAGGCAAGATCGCTAAGTAGGGAGGGGGAAAGGTATATGCTATGGTGGAGAGAGTAGTCTGGGGCTTTATACTAGAACTGATGGGGGAAGAGAGTTGAGTGTGATGGGACACAGAAAGGCTGGGGGTTGCTGTCACGTCAGCAGACTGTAGGAAAAAGCCCCTGAACTGTCCTGAAGGATCTTGCAGGGACTCCTCAAAAGAGGCAAATGCTGCCAAACCCCCATTCAAAACCTTCTCATGTCCCTCTAGGAAACAGCAGAAAAAACTTCAGATTCCTCTTGGAGGTTTGAGGGAGGGCTCTTCTAGAAAGATGATGTGTCAGAAAGCCCAGCTGAAGTGCCTTTACGCCAATGCACACAGTGTGGAAAATAAGCAGGAGGAGTTGGAAACCTTGATATGCTTGGAAAATTATGTTCTGGTTGCTATAACAGAAACATGGTGGGATGACTCCCATAACTGGAATACCACTGTAGAGGGGTATTGCATTTTTAGAAGGGACAGGTGAGGGAGGAAGAGTGGGGGAGTTGCACTTGACATTAAAGAGCAGGTAGACTGTGAGGAGCTCCCTCTGAGAAATGGTGAGGAACAAGCTGAGAGCCTGTGGGTTAAAATTAGGGATAGAACTAATAATGGGCACCTGGTGGTAGGAGTCTATAGGCTGTCTGATCAAGGAGAGCCTGCTGACAAGGCTGTCTTCCTTCAGCTACAGGAGGTATCTGCTTGCAGGCACTCATCCTAATGGGGGATTTCAACCACCTGGATATCTGCTGGGGGGGAAAACCACATGGCTTTCCTGGAGTCCATAGATGATAACTTTCTGGCTCAGGTATTGGATAGACCAGTCAGAGGTGAAGTGCTGCTGGATCTGCTACTCACCAATGCAGAGGAGATCATTAAAGGCTTTAAGATTGAAGGCAGCCTAGGCTGTAGCAACCATGCCCTGGTTCAGTTTGTGACCTCAAGGAAAACGGGCCTGGCACAAAGTGGGGTCAGGACCCTGAATTTTGGGAGAGCAAATCTTAGACTGTTTAAAGAATTGTTGGACAAGATCACCTGGGAAGCTGTCCTTAGAGAAAAAGGAGTGGAGAAAAGCGGGCTACTCTTTAAGGATGTTTTTCTGAGAGCACAAGAGCTCTCCCAATCCCTCTGATTAAGAAAGCAGACAGGGGAGGCAAGGAAAAGGTATGGCTTGTGTAATGCAACGGAAAGCGCAGCAATGACAGCAGAGAAAAAGGTCCCAGGCTGCAGCAAGTGAGGATTTGCTCAAATGCAACAGCCATGGGCACAGAAATAATGGAAAGAGGCTGCTTACCTTTGGAAGGCCGCAGGTAGACAGGGATCTCCAGCAGGAAACCCTCACCTCCACTGGCAGTCCTTAAATGAGGTCTGGGAAGGGGTGGATACTGTCTGCACCCCCTCCAGTCATTCAGGTACATGCAATGCAATGCTCCCCTGGGTTGGCCCTGCCCTCCTACAGAGTGCTCCATCACTGGTTCAAGCTGTGACTTAGCATTTCCACTACAGCTTGGCAAGGACCTGCTGGTCAGACTGAGGAAAAGGAAGGGATTGTACCAGCTGTGGAACCAAGGTCATGCCACCTGGGGAGAATACAGGGATTCTGTCTGGACTTGCAGAGAGGGAATTAGAAAAGCCCAAAATAATAAGCCCTCTGGAACCATTAGCCAAAAAACTGCATAGGCTGAGAAGAAATCATGAAAAGCTTAACCCTCATTTTACATTTCTGAACAAATAAGTCATTTCTCAGATACAGCCAAATGAAGTACACTGAAGGCTACCTACTTGAAATCCCGTACTTAAAGAATAATTATTAGCTTATTTTCCATTTTATTTACTTATACAAATCTAACATCCTCTTAACAATTTTAATCTAACAGATTTTTCGAATCACAAACACAGCTGTGTGCTTCAACCAAAAAACTCTAGATCTACCCTTAATTTCTTGTCAAAGCTGAAGCACTGAGGACAAGAGGGAACAGCCTCAAGTTGCACCAGGGGAGTTTGAGGTTGAATATTAGGAAATACTTCTCCAAAAGAGTGGTCAGGTGCTGGAATGAGCTGCCCAGGGAGGTGGTTGAGTCACTGTCCCTGGAGGTGTTCAAGGACATTTAGACACAGTACTTAGGGACGCAGTTTAGTGGGGAAATATAATGGTAGATGGACAGTTGGACTCAATGATCTTGGAGATCCATTCCAGCTTGGTGATTCTATGATAATTAATTACTGACCTCCCAAGCAGTGTTAGAGAAGGGTAGAAGGTGGTAGGTATCTTTTTGTTGTGCCCTGCAGTCCCTGATGTATGTGCTTCAGCAGGCCTGGGTATATGAACACAAATATACACAAAGAAATTGGGTACGCTCTCTTATTAAGACCATCATCTTTTGGTTAGGGATGATGCATGAAAAAAAATCTGCCATACTAGCTAGTCTTTACTTTCTGTACAATATTCATACCTGTTTTGATTTACATTGTCTCTGTTTTAACGCTGCTATACCACCCCAACTTGAAAAATATATTCTGTTATCCCTCAAAGTGTTGCCAATGCCACTGTCTGTGGAGCAGTAGAAACCCACCACTAAAATGAGTCACACTGGAAAAAGAATGAGGAGAGTTATCATTTTGGCTTAGCAGAAGTGGCAGTATCCTTTGCTGCACTACGACTATTCAAAAGCAACAGAGCAGAAGCAAGAGCAAAGCAGAATGAGCCTCCAGCACCAAAGCAGCACTTCACAGACAGACCTGTTCAGTCTGCTTGTGGATTCAATTCACTGCTTCGGCATTTTTCCCAATTCTATCAGTGAAGTGCAAGATGGATATACAATATTACTTTGAAATCACTCATGTTAATAAACATACAAACTAATCCTTATGGAGATGCTCATACCTGACCAGGTCTTAGTTGATTATAGCGTCAAACTAGCAGTAAAAGACAGCACTGCTCACATGTCCTTGCTGATCATTACCCCTCCATCTTATCTGTATCTTTAAAGAGTATGCACAGGGGGTAAGCTGTCAATAAAATCCTCTGTCCCCAGTTTCATAAAGTAGCCAAATAACAGATGTTTCTGGTCCCAGAAATCACTGTAAAAGCTTCATTATGTAAATCACATTATCACAATTCTATATTAGAAAAGATTTTTGCATCCTTTCTTCTTCCCACTCCCCCCTACATTTATCACCTCATTCTGGCTGAGGGACAGTGTTTGTTCCGACACCCATTATTGTCTCATATCTCATGTGAGATATGATCTCATATATAATGCACAAAAGAGAACCAGAAATAGGCCTGAATCTCTGGTCGTCTTATATTTTTTTTCTTCCATATTCAGCCTGCTTCCCTATCCTTCTTGTGTCACTAATCTGCTTTACTTCATGTCCTTCATCTGCTATCCTCCATTCAACCTCTTGATTACAGAGGGTAGGCATACAATGCAAAACAGCATTCTATTTTCCTCCTCCATTCTAAACAGACAACCTCAACCAAACAAAAAAAAAAAGAAACCTGAAAACCACATCTGCTCCACAAAGCACTCCAGATGCAATGCCTACTGGCCATGTTGCAATTGTTCTGTGCGAGTGCTCATGCCTCTTTAGAGCTGACACGCTTCAAGGCAGAAATTCCTTCGCCTGCCACATTTACCTTTTGCAAAGCAGTATACACTTTGAGGTGAACACAGGGCATTCAGTTTTGATGCAGGTTCAAACAAAGACTTCACATTCACTAAATACAACACAACTAAGGGACAGAAGGAGACTTGCAAGATCAGTGGGGTGGGTGATACACAACTGTAGATTAGCACCTCACAGACCATGGTAACCCCAGTACATGGTATCTTCACTGAAGGGTTTCATTTGTACAAAATACACAAGTAATGAAGTTCATCTACAGTGACAGAAGTTTCACTTCATTCTTTACTATTTAAAATAGATTTGGACTCTAGGTGTGATTTTACAAGAGGCAATGTTTAAAAATTAGCCTATTTACCATAACCATTTTAGAGCAATTTACATCCATCATTACCTCTTACAGGTTACATATACACTAATGTCCACCCACGTCAACACATCACAGTACTAAAGAAAGAAAAACTGCATGTGTCTGAAGAGTAGTAGGCAGTTTTGATGGACATATGCTGCAAGGACAATGTGACTACTTAGTAAAACATAGCTAAAAAGACTGGAGCTGATAGAAGCTGCTGGACCATAGCCATGCGTGTTAGCACCATTTGACCTTTTTCCTCCCATTAAAGAAGAAACAGCTCTCAAGTAACTAGAAATAGAGCCTGGGAAACAGATCCACGGCTTTGCTTTTTGCCTTTGCTGAGTGCCATGTTCCACTTCTCGGAAGAGAAATCAAGCAAGATAACAGAAGTTTCAAGAAGCGGCACAAGTGCATTTTTTTTGATAAATTTATTCATAAGCTGAAATAGTACATTTTAAAATGTTTTCCCTTACTTAATTTAGGGGAAAAGTATTCATCTTTTTGATAGGTGATAATTAACCATTATTCTGTCATAAACATAAAAGTACCTACGTAGCATTTAACTGAGCATTGTGTTAATCAAACTGCAACGACTCAAAATACAAACCCAAAGCTCTGAAGTTTCTTAAATGAAGGTTTGTTGGTTTTTTGGTTTTTGTTTTTTGGTTTTTTTTTGCCAAAGACAAGATCTTGAACATCTTTGGAACTTAACTCATGAGCATACAGACAAACCTTCGATTCAGTTTTTATCAAATCCAGTCTGATTCAATCTCAAAAATAAAAGGTGATCAGCTGTCATGAAGACAGATTTTAGTAATTTATGCTGACGTTGAATATAAAGGCTTAAAAACTTCTCTGGATCGGCAATTTTAATAGGTTGGGAACAATCCCATGAGTATCCCAGATTTTAAGTTGGATAAATGTGTAGTTGTTAAATGTTTATCTTAGTACCTAACAGATGCAGACAGACCTGGAGCTCTGTGGAGCTGATACATTGCTATCAGAGCAGTGAGAAACAGCAAACAGAAGGGTTTCTCCAAAGAGCTCAGGTGGGGGCCAAAGCAAAGCTAACGTGCCTGCACATCAACCTTCCCAATAGGAAAAATATTCAATTCACCTTCTCAGAAATCCGTAGCTACACACCAAGCACAACATGCACTACTTTCCTCAAAGTAGTAGCCAAGGCTACCTGATCAGCTGTGTCCAAGCATAATGAACATAATCAAGCAAAACATTTTACATAAAACATTTGTATCTAAATATAGTTAAAGTAGAAAAAGTACAAATTCAGATATACTATTTTAAACACAGTGAAGAAAAATAAAGTTTAGGCACAAAGATATTCCATCCTCAATTGCATGTATTTAAATTGATTTTTAAGATATATTTCCCACTTTTCACCAAACACATGAGTACTTTTCATAAGGGAAGAGAAGCTGTGTACAACTTAAACACTGTACATAAATGTCTTTGATTGAGGACATTGGCATGCTGATCCTGTGGAAATCTATGAACTAATTTACAGCCCTTCAAGAGCCCAATAATGGCTCCAACTCAGCACAGTCATATGATTAATATAACAAATCCACTACAGGATTTTACTTCCATCCTATTTAAAGAAAACATACAAGCCAATCTGACCTAGTTCAGTCTTGCTTGAAAACCCTAGAGAATTATGCATAGATACATGACATGAGAAAACTCATTTAAGAACAGATTAACATGTAAATCTAGTTTGAATTATTCAATTTACACCATTTATATTTTTCCCCAAAAGTTGAGCAACATAGACTGTCCTTACAGAAAAGAGTCTGCACATCTTAAGTGCTACATCTCTACTGTAACATATTCAATTTTTTTAAATTGAATGACATATGAAAGTCAGACAAAAACTGTGGCAGATGGATATTTTCCTGAAGGTAATGTCCTATTAACAAAAGGAAAAAAAAGAGGAATGTGTATTAAAGACCTCGCTCTAGAGGTAGGAAGTAGTAGTTTGGACTATGTGGACGTGCCTTTCTGGATTTCAGCACCTTCAATATGCAGATTGTCATCCAAGTGGATACCATTAAAGACAACAGAAGAACCCTACACTGGGCAAGAAGTACGTGTTCAGATGATATATGCAATATGCATGAAAGCAAAGTCTAAAAATGTGAAAAAGGTTATTCCAAAAATGTTATTTTTAATAATCTGTATAAGACTCAGTCTTTATAAAACACTGTTTTCTCTGTTTGTATGAGACATTGAACAAGTTTTAGTAAGAGCTTTAGTAAGATAAGGTTACAGAACAGATGAAATTATTAACAACTGCACCAGTGTGAACATTCTTTCAGAAGAAATTTGTTCACTGAAAAAAAAATGTCTATTTTCACAAAATGATATTAAGAATTTCAACCCTTCTTCCCCAGTTTGTGGCTTACTATAGGCTCTATATCTTCAGTTCTGAAGCTGGGCTGGTAATACTAAAATACTCTGTGCCCTGCTTGCATACTATTTGCTTGATGAATGAAACTGCAGAGATTGACAAGATTCCAAAACTCAGAACTGGTGAATCTGACACCAAAACCACAAGTCTGATGCCCATCCCCATCTAAAATCTTCAGAAAAGGAAGCCTTCCTTACCCTTCCATGAACATGGTTGATAAAATGAACCCTGGATTACCTGAAATGTAACCAAACACTGATGAAAGACAGTCCTGCAAGTCATGAAAATTTGAGAACGAGCACCAGGAAAACCAAAGATGACACAGAGCCCTACATAAGCTGTGCACACCTTAAGCTTACATGAGGTTACCTTAGCTCGGCCAGGAAAGGACAGCAAAAAAAGCTGAAGAGTTCAGAGCCATTTCACAGCTTCCTTTCACTGAAGGTGCACTCTCTTGGCTAATCCAGTCAACAGAGCCTGAGCTATGAAGCTCTTTATTTAGGGTGCTAGCACTCTTAGGTATCATTCCTCATGGATGCTACTGCCATCACCATTTGGCTAGAGAATACTAAACTTGAGGTGTCAGAAGTATTTAGGATTGCATTTGCATTGCACAAAAGCCAAAATTCAGCATATAAAGGACAAGCAGTGAAAAGGCTTGCCTAGAACTAACCTGGCTGCTTACAAAATATAAGGTGGCTACATGAAAACTGGATCAAATCCCATTGTTTATCTCATTTCCAAGCTGTGCAGCACATCAAAGACTTAAGGCTAAGTGACATTTGCTGGAAATACCGAACAATTTCAATTGCTTTTACCTTATTTTTGTGCATTAACTTTTAACTATAATTCCTGAAGTCATTACCTTGAGCTCCGCTAAAGTAAAACAGGAGAAAAAACACACCACACATCTATCTAAAATCTTTTTGGTACAGAGATAAAAGTGGTAGATTTAGGATGAGATAGAGTAGTGGAAAGGTAAGGAAGCATTTACAGCAAACTAAACCTTGATGCTAAGCTTTGGGAGCCTCACAGCTGCAGAGCACAGCTTGGCAGCCTGCAGAGAATCAGAGAGGAGGGCTGCATGGCAAGATGCCAGGCAAAACAATGAACTTCCAGCAGCCCACAGGAACTGCATCACTGCATCAGGGAGTAAAGGGAGCCACTGAGTAATCCTGAGGGTCTCGGCCAGCCTTGCATGCTTCTTATAGAACAGCATGGTCCAAGATCAGAAAGTGAGCCTCCTCGAATGAAATAAGTGTTTAGAGTTTTGATAAATGCCATTAGAAATCCAAATAGATCTGGATTGTATGCTTTGTTGGGTTTAAGTGTATTTAGTAGAAAAACAGGGCTATGAAAAAAAAACAGAACAATTGAGAGCACAGGTGATTTCCAAAATTATGCCTACCAATGGTCAACTTGCATTTTTCCTATGTCTTTGTTTATCTGATTAGCTGCATACTTTTGCAAAGTGATAATACCCACATTAAAATATGAATTATTTCAACAGACTTAGGCTACATACTCAGAAATTTATCTGCTAGAATAATCAAAGAACTGATACCCACATTAATCTAAGACTGAAATCTTTATCTTTTTTGAAATATACATTGCCAAAATGGAATGTCTTATTAATATTGAAGAACGTTAACTAGTAAAAGTCAGATAGTTCAAAGTTAAATAGAATGATCTGTTGTCCCTAAGCACTGATACACATATTCAGAGAAACATCTAAGAACTTATCTGTTCTAAACTCAACAGAGCAGTACTGTTGCTAATTGAACATGGAGAATGGGTTTGTTCCATCAGCTGTGTTCGTTTCTTCTAAGAACACCCTATGGAATATCAAATGTACTAAATATAGCTGTCAACATTAAAAGCATGCAACTCAGAAGTGCTATTAAAAAGCTAAATGTACTTCACTTGGCATTATAAAGCCAAAGCCCTCTTTAAACATACGTCATGTTATTAGAGACAATTCACATTAATGCAAAAATCATCATACTTAATATATTTTACAAGACATGCCTAGGCTACTTTCAGGCTGAAGAGTTCCTCCATCTCTTCCCCGTTTAGTGGTAATTATTAGTAATGAATCAATACTATTTCAAGTAAGACAAAGAGAGTTAAGTGTAGCAAATCAATACATTGGCTTCCCATTCCAAACTAACTGATTCCAGGTAAAGATTCAAAAATAAAAAGTGATTAAACATCTACAGATGTTTGGCAACATCGTATTCTATTACATTTACTACGGCACCATCCAGATACTATGAGTTTTCGGGTACCATCCTGTGTAACTGTTAGCAATTTTTGGTAAAGAACACTGGGAGATTCCCTGGAAAGCCTCTACTCAGTAACTAGTAATGGCTATTTGCCTTTTCTGACGTACATACTAAATTTACTGGAGAAATAAAAAGCAAAATGAAATTAAGAGACAACCTAGAAGTAACTAAGCCTGAGAAATAGCTCACTAAAATCTCAATAACTGAATAACTGTTCATGCATCACACACAGTTAATGGTACACAGTTGTTGCACTTTGTGTTATAGTAAGCAAATAACGGCAGCAGAACAACAAGATCCCAGGCTACAGCAAGTGAAGATTTGCTCAAATGCAACAGTCATGGGCACAGAAATAAAGGAAAGAAGCTGTTTCTCTTCAGAAGACTGCAGGTACACAGAGATCACCAGCAGAATACCCTTGCCTCCTCTGCCAATCCTTAAATGAGGTCTGGGAAGGGGTGGATCCTGGCTGCACCCCTTCTGGTCATTGAGCTGCATTGCATTGCATTGCATTGCATGCACCTGAGCTCCCTGGGTTGGCCCTGCCTTCCCACCAGGTGCTCAAACACTCCTTCAAGCTGTGAGTTAGCATTTCTGTTACACTTACTTTTATAGACCTCTTGCTTCCATCTCTACAATTCCTTCCAAATTAACTTCACCTCAAAGATCCAGTTCAAGAGCAAATTTAATGACAGAAGCTATTCTTCTGGTCTCTGTAGAGCTCTGAGAGCACTGACAGAAGTTCTGTTCTCTGAGGAATACTGCAGCTCAGCATTGCTAGAAGTAATAACATAAAATACTTTAAGCTAAACACACTCATTTAACATGACCCCTATTGCATACCTCTGTTAGTCTGTTTGCTCTTAAAACATGCAAAATTCATTTCAAAGACAGAAGATTTTAAGAAACCTGGTATTAAGCACAGCAAGTAAGCCATGCATCTCACTTAACTTTTTTCCCTGTCTAGTTGAGCCTTTTTATTTCTAACAAGCAAGATAATTAAATGGCTTGATACATTGATAAACAAGAGTTTTTCAGAACAAGAAAGAAAACATATTCTCCTCTGCAGTAAATCAGGTCAGTCTGAAATACTAAAAAAACCACAGAACAATAACGTCTTTTCTACAATTCAGACTGTTCTTTGGCAGGGCACTAACGAAAAAACTAATTCTGACACTTTACCACAGTAACTGAAACATTCATTTTATTGATGTTGGCATGGTCTAAAAAGGAAAACATACCCATAGCAGAACAGCAAACTCCCTTTCCTCTGGATAAATCCTACCTAATGTTCATGTTAAACACTGATCTTGTTCTTGGCTGATCCAAGCCATCATTCCCCACTTTCTCCCTCCATCCCCCTGCTCAAAAAATTAAGTGATCAATGCAGAGGAAAGAAAAGAGTTACAAAAGCAAAAACTATCATCCAGAAAAGATTTCTCCTTGTTTACTCTGTAAACCACACATTATTAGAGCCAAATCCCACAGGCCTTGTTTTTGTCAAGATTCCCAGTGATTTCAGAAGTCATTTTGCCTGGTTCTTCCTCAGCTGGGAAAGACAAATCCAATCTCTGCCTGACACACAGCAGAACCCTCTTATGTAGCTCAGAATCTCTTTATTATTGTTTGCTGTCACAGAACAGCAACTTATGGTTACGATTTTCCCATTGCAAGCATGCAATGAGGAATAGTCAGGCTCTGATTAGATATTACAAAACCTTCTCGGAAGGTTTTCTGAACCAGAGCCAGCGGGATTCCCTGCAGCACTAAGGGCCAGCCTTGCTCCCACTATAGTCTGCGGGAGTTTTGCCAAGGATGTAAGTGGCATTATGACTGGTCTCCAGCAGCAGATAGTACCCATCACGCTCAAGACTTGATTAAAGACCTCCCCACCTGCAAATATATAATAAATAAAGAGCTTAATTGCATAATTAATTATAATGGCTTTTAATCCACAATAGATGGCACCATAGGTTTTAGGTAGCCCACACAGGCCAAACAATTCATTACATCAACATTTTCTTGACATCAGTTTACAGCAAGATTGCAGAGGGACTCAAAAGAGAGATTTTCAAGAACCAGAAAAGACAACAGGAAGAAGTAAAATAAAGTGAAATCAAAAGAATACCACCACAGTCTAGACCTACAGACAGAGTAATTCCACACCGTGTACACAAGCTTCCGACAAAGGTTTTCTCTAAAATGCATGCATAATGGGCAGTGATTTTTAGGTATTAAGTGAAGTACCACTACTAGACTTTTCCAAGGCACCAGGCAGAGATGTAGCAGCGTACACAAGTGGGGTGTAAAGTCAATGGGATTACATTTTCCTAATTATTTTCTGCTTGAGGTTTACATCACATACACAAAATGAGATCAGCCGGGACTTGCCTGTCTAACAAATCACTCAGACTTAAACATTGCTCAGATAAACAAAAGGGGGGGCAAGGCTGAGAAAAGGCAGAGGACTGCTTCTTCAATCACAGTTGCAAGGAACAAAAACCTGGAGGGGGAAAAAAGCTGTTGGACCGCCACCAAATCTCCCCCCACTAGAGACAAGAGCCCATCTGCTGAGCTCTGCAACTTAGCTTTAACTACCATTCAAATCGCGTCTCTGCAGAGATCAATCTACAGAGCTGGCAGATGGACCCCTGCTTCCCTGAGTCGCTGTGTTATTTGTTTAATAAATTTAATTAATATCCATACTGCATTGGATTGCTCCCAGAAAGGGGGCTGCAGCTCTCTCTTTCCCTGATAGCAACATGATGAGTGATTTCCCAGAAAAGACCAGATAACAGTACCCCCAGGCCATTGAAAAATTAAAAGTGCCATGTGCTTACATTGCTTTGCATGTATTAATTTTTGCAGTGCACTAATTTGTTCTCAAAGCCTACTTTAACTTTACAAAAGTATGGGATTTTGAAGAAGTCGTAACTCATTTTGGTTTATATCAGTTACAAAATTAGTTGGAAAGAAAAAAGCATCAAATCTAATTGGATTTCAATTTTTTTTTTAATCTACTTGCAGGAGAGAAACAAATTGTTAATGAGAGTGTCTCCTCAGGCAATATATATTGTCACAGTTCTTGCCAACAAGTTACAGGCGTTCTGGGTCATGTCGGACATGCTGTACTTTAATGCTTAAGAACATACTTATTTTAACCAATAAAGACATATTCAGCCCACATAAAACAATTTTTAAAAGTATGAAGGATGAAAGAAAAAAAAAACAACTAGCAAATGTTTACAGTGAAAAACATAATGAAACAACACGTCAAGATACTTCAGTAGTAGGAGTAAGCATAAGATACTCACAGGTGTTGAGAACCAAAGTGTTGCCTTCAACATTAGAATTTCATATTTACTCCATTTCAAATGTTTCATTTTTCATCTTAAAAAAAGAAACTGAGGCATAAGTCAGAGAATGATTTCAGTTGAGCCTATTTAGCTCCTAGAGTTGTGCTAAGTGGACACAGTTCTGCCTGGGTCCCACTTCCTTATTAAGACACCTTATATTTGTAATATTTTACTCTTGTGCTTATCAGCTTAGCTCCAGCAGCAGGTGTCCTAGAAGACAGTACAGGTGTGTCATGGTATCTTCAATATCTAACCCTCCCAGTGCCATTTTCCTGAAGGAACCATGGCAGGAAATGTTAAACACACCTCAGTACTTACCTGTGTCTCTGGGAAGGGTGAGAGATACCCATCCCTCAGCTCAGCCAGCTCGGCCACTCCAGGGACCAACACCCCAGCCCATTTCACCTGGAGTTAGCTTTATTTATTCAAACAGCTTAAATATGAGGCTTTTGCTAACTTAGCTGATCATGAATGAAGAAGGTTAAAAAAGGAGACAATCCTACAGGCAAACCTGGAGAGGCACGTAACAGCTCTCAGTTAACAATCTCCCCTCACCACTACATTATCTTATCATTACTATCCCTACGTTAAGCTTTTCCACCACTGCTGCCATTTTCATTGGGAATGTCTGACCTTACCGTCAGAAGGCAAAATAGTGAAAATATTAAGTGACCATGGCTATTCTTCCAAAGACAGCAGTGATAAGAGTTGGGAAAGAAGGGTTAGAGCACTTCAGTGGTGCCCAAAATGCAATTGTCTTCCAGTTAGAGAATGAAATTCACTTGTTGGTAGAGGATTGGTGAAGGCAATCCTGCACAGAAATGGGAACAGCTGAAAAGACCTATGCAGAACAGCCAGACCCCTCTGTGTACTCTGGCCACATGCTTTCTAGCCACAGAAGTGGGGTTGGAGGAGCCCCAGGACACACAGCCTGGCAGTGTCCCCAGCCACAAAAGCAGGAGTTGCATCAAAATGGAGTGCCCAAGGATTAGAGGTTGGGTCACTTTTGGGAACTCGGTACCTTCCAGATCTCAAGTATTGCTACACACAGAGCTCAGAGAACTTACCTCCAAGAGGTGTTAAGTACAGAAGGAACAAATTTCTGCAGCTCAAGAAAGGTTGGCACGTGCATCAACACATATGTATGTACGTATGTACTTATTTATTGCAAGTCTAGGGTATTTGAGCATATTCTAAAAGATGACTCCTTAATATTATATTTGAGCAATTATTCCGTACTGTAGGCTCTAAACAGTTTCATTGTGAGTAAAATATTTTACAAAGTATACTTTGCCCAGAAAAGTGCCGAAAAGTACATTACTGTTTATCATTTCCCTTCTGGAAGAAGCCTACAATAAATAATCATCTTTTCTGTCATACGTCTAACTTTCTAAAATATTTATAAAGTCAAACAACAAGAAAAAAAATAGAATGGCTAGCAAATGCACGCATATCATTTTGATTCATTAATCTTACCGTGATTTTCAAAAATATTACTTGCTATTCCCGTCCTATGTGCAAGGAAACTGTGATTTTCCTTGCAGAGAAAGCAACTTGCCACTGTTACTCCCCAAGGTCAGCAGCACAGCCAAGAGCAGAACCCTCACTCACTTCTTCCAGCCCTGAAGCTTCCTTGGCAGCATCTAGAATGGCCAGACTACTTAGCTGAAGTCTCAAATATAGTGAACATCATGAATAACTTTGTTTTTTAAAAGAAGAGGATTAGCATTTCAGAGCGATGGAAAGGGGAAGTAGTACTGTTGCTCAACACAGTATATCCCATCAATTTCAAGGACTTCAAGATCAGGTACTTTGCGTACACTGAATGACTCCCTCCAAGTAATGCAACCACTCCTAAACAGGGAAGATTTGATAGCCCAAGGAATTAAAATCCTTCCTGCAGCCACTGAACAGCCATTGCACAGTGTCAGTCAGAATTTCAAACCACGATAAATGCCTCTCCACCATGACACTGAAAGCCTGTGGGGTGAGAGTATACACATCCTTTGTACAGAAGACATCACTGGCTTCAATGCCGGGAAATTATGGAAGGCTGCAGACCCTGTCTATAAAGAGAAACACGCAGTGGACGCACCATTTCCCATAGGCTATGAATGCCTTGTAACTTGTGACTTGACGTAGGAGAGAAGTTTCTAGCTCAGTTTTTCACTGCCTTGGCAACCTCATTTCCTTACTATGATTCAGTTTTGTTTGCCAAAGGGAGGCAGGTCATTCGTTGTCTCATCATACTGAGCTGCCTCGATATGATTAACTTCTTTTTTTTAAGCCTCATTTCTCCCTCCATAACATTTTTGTAAATTGCTATTTATCATCCTCTAAACCTGAAATGAAAAATGTCTTGAATGACTCCTATATTTCATTTCCCAAAATAAAATGAAAATAGGATTTGAAACACTGCAGGGGAAAAGGAGGCGGAATGAGGTGGGGAGAAAATTTGATATTTGATGGAAAATTCTAATTGTGACCATATAATTTCGCTTTATAGGGGGATTTGGGGTTTTTTGGAGGAGAGAGTTTATGTTTTTTAGTTTTCTCAACTACCTGAAGCCCTGAAAACTATGAACAGCATCAGCTTGAGGATTTAATTTAGATAAAAACAAGTCCAAAGGTCCAGGCACCAAATTTGTACTCAGACATCGGAAAAGGAAATTAAATTTTAATGTGACTTAAACTTTAAGATTAATATTGCAGTTGCACTCAGGACAAACAGGTTTCTTGGACGTTCACAGCAGTACTAATTTCCACAGTCTACTATACACTCATAATGCAATATGAGTTAATCAGACTACAGCTGCCTAAATTTATTTTCAACTTCTCAATGATATGTTATTAATTGGAAGCCTAATTCACCTGACAGCCATTAAGACACACAATAACATTATTCATATTCCCCTGTGAAGTTATATGCATGCAAAATATTGAAGAAAGCACAGAAAAGCAGTCACCTATATATACAGATAAACTGTAAAAACTTCACAAGATACAGTTGTAAGCCTGAATCTAATAGATTTAGACCTGAACTGTGTAGCCTAACAACAAGGCAAAGAAATCTTCAAAGTAAAACTCTCTTAAATTGCAGTGCAGAAGGAAGAAGTTCTTCGTAAAAGTAAACACATAGCGCTTAACCTTTCCTGGCGATCTTTTTTTCCCCAAAATCAGTTGGAGACTGAATTTATAATGCAGATTCCAGAATGATGAGAAAATGGACAGCACTGCTATACCAGGGACGTTCTCCACAGGCTTACATAATATGGCTAATGTAAAGTCAATCATCATTTCACACAAAACAGCTAATGGAAGAATTTATCCTAAAAAGGAAGCATCTGAAAAAGACACTTCCCTAAGGCAGGGAGGTATCACAAACATGAAAGGGAAATTGTAAGTTCAAGAGGGCAAGCGGAGCTTAAAGCTGATCTCTCATCACATTATCTAAGTCAGAGAATTAATTGCTTTGCATAAAAAGATAAAGAAGATGTTTTAATGCCATGACACTGCTATCACAGTATGATGACTGACAAACAACATGCTTTTACGGGATGACAAATGTATAGAATGACTGCTACTAAACTATCAGCTAGAAATTATTGATAAGTACATATGGAAATATCAAATGGACTTCCCAGAGATCAAAAAATCACTGAAAAAGAGACACAGTTCCTATCTGTGGAGATCCAGAATCTTGCTGCTTAATTTCACCGAATCCAAATGGAGACTAGCTGAAACCATAGGTCTTAAGAGGCTGAAGAAGTCTTTTAATTCAGGATACACTCAACCAATGAAGCATCTAAGGCTGACTGGCAACTCATTCACGTGGTGATCTGTTAAGCAGCAGTGGACACTTATTTATACACTCAGAAGGGAACATAACATTAGCATAAGTACCTTCACCATGCAAGAATTATGAGAAAAAAAGCCAGTAAGGCAATATTTCTTTTCCCAGATGTGATTGACCCCATTTGCTATTGGACTCTGGGATTCACTCCAGATTAGAGTTACTAATGTAGGGAAAAAAGAAAAGGTAGGAAGGAGATGAAAAGTCAGTCTCACGTTCCAAAAGCTCCACACAGAGGCTGTAGGTAGAAGTGGGTAACAGGGAGCTCCTGCAACGGGCAGTGGCAGTTTCTACAACAGATAAGGAAAACTCTCACTAGGATCTAGTGAGTGGGTACTGCACCACCTGGGAGATGAATCATCATTTACAGAACTCAAGTGCCCTTAACAAGGATGAGCTTATGCTAATAATGCAACCTGACAGTCTGACATTCCCTGTTACTGACTTCTGAGGTCACTCTGTGAATTTTTACATAACCATTTTTTCTCCATATCCTACTAATATTTTGAGTGCTAAACCAATACCACAAACAGAGGTCTATTACTAGTGCACCTGAACCATCTCAGTGGCACTGAGTGATCAAGTACTAGTAGAAACTTCAGGTAGTGGATGTTCTGAAAAACAATGCTGTGTGAAAGTGTACTGGTTCACAACTTTTGTGAGAATAAGGTAGTATCATAAAGTTTCCAGTGCCCAATCAGGTTGCAAGATTTCCAGTTCCTGTTATTCCCATTGCACTTTCAACCAGAAGCAAACAGATAACATCAATGATAGATAAATATCATCGTCTAGTATTATCTTCATTAATCCACATGCATTCACTCCAGAATGACCCAAACACAAAGTAGAAAACATTGTAATTGCTATGACAAGCAAAATAATGGTCCACATTTTAAACCTGAACATGACATCTGAAGCTAACTCCAGTGGCAGTGCAATTCAAACACTTGAAAATCTGACTGCACTACAGCTAAGCATAAGTTTTATGAATGTATCTAAGAGAAGTGAAAACTTGGAGCTGTCTGTAGATGTAGTAAGTCACTGAGAATGAAAAAGTAAATCATTTGAAGAAGGGAATGGAAGAACCATCCTTCATACATGTAAGTGCATGGAATGTATTATACATATGAGAGACAAGGTAAAAATAAGATCTAAAATGTCAGCACAGAAAAAACTTGTTTTGGAAGCTTCCTTCAAGTGACTTACCCAAAGTGTACAGGCTGACTTAACACTATTCAGAAAATTCGATGCCTCAGTAGAAGAATTTCAGTCTGGAACATTTCCTAATGAACCTGCCTTAGTCAGGAAAATAAGGATTTTCTGCACACAGTTAAAAATCTGGAGGAGTATCACGAAGCCACCTGTATGGTTGCTGTTAAATACTGACAAATCAGTATCTTTGTATTAAATAAAAAGACACTGTAAGCATCAGTTTATTACATTATTTTTTGAATGCCATGATTTCCTTGTAAACAAATTCTTGTTGCAAGTATTTATATATCTATGTACATATATGCATACTGATACATATATTTAACACTACAGCTCAGAAGACATGCAGCAGAAGAAGCAGCATTATCAGTGAATGTGGAAGGTGCCCATCGGGTAACTCATTACAGACTACAAATCAACACACTGCTGTAGTCAGACATGTTCAGCTCTCCATTCACCCAGCCTCCAATATCGCTATTTTCTCACACCAACAGGAAAAGCTTATTGCATTCCTTTAGGTCAAAACCAAGTGCGTGGTGAATACTTCTTCAAACTCAGACACATTCACCTCCTCAGAAGGAACTAAGACAGCTACAATACTTTGTGCAAACCTTCAAAGTGCAGACAAATGAGAGTCAACAGTCACACTGTGAACTGATATATCTTTTCTTTTGGACAGTGTTGTTTTATGATGCTGTGGAGACTGGGCAAAGGGTGGAATCCATGGCTTTTCTGTGTTATTTTTGGTCAAAGAGTAACCTGAAGCTCAGCCTTCCAACAGATAAAGAAATAATAATAATTAATTGCCCAACAAACAAATAAATTGCCACAGTATACATTTCCTGTCAGCAAATCAGTCACAGAAATCCTGAGGTCCCTGAGAAAGATAGCACAGCAACAGGACTGCATTTTGCCTTCACAGTCTCGGCCATACTTCGCATTACGTTTGAATACATTCGTCCATTTCTGGAACTATTCCTCTCAGATTTGAGATAGAAGAATTCAAAATTAACTTGAAAGTTTATAACCAAACATTATTTAAAGATCAGGTTAAGTGACCTTTACTGCTCTTTTACTTCCTTGCAAAATATGAAGTGAACAGGTCTCCCCCAGCCTCCTTAGTATACACTACAGAAACAGGTTTTCCTAAATTCAAACTTCTCTAGCAGTTTCACAGAGGTTACTTTTATTTCCAAGCACAGAATAAGATTCCCACATTCCTAAGGCCTGGCTTACAGGATGATCTCTACTTTGTCAAGGCTCTTCTAAATTATAAACACTGCAAGAGTACAACACATGCTTTAGAATTGGTATGAGCTGCTTACTGGTAGAGTTAAAGATATTCATTATAAATATCGATTACCTTAAGTGAAAGAAAGCTTTTCTTCTTGTAATTACCTGCTACTTCAGCACTAACTGGAGTGCATCCTTTCTTAAGAACTGGGGATCCCAAATATGCCTAGGACTCTGAATTTAGGTGTCCTTTTGGTCCAAATTTGTCAAAGGAGCAGCAACCCTTTAAACACTGCATACATTACGACGTCTGTGAGGAAGAGCAGTTATGATTCCATGTGTGATTTGGGAACCAATCAGTTTTTGCAGAATGTCTGCTGATAAACTGCCACCTCTCTCTGAATAGCAAAGAGTGCTGGCTTGTGAAGTTTATTTTTAACTGATAGTTAACTTTAACTTACAGTTATATTTTAATTTATAGTTATTTAAAATTTAATTACAGTCATGTCACTCGAAGCTTTGTATGGGCTTTCTTTTTCAATGGTAGACATAAATCAGTAAAATAAATTAAGTGCCACTGACTGCTACATAGTTATACGGCAAATTAATGAAATCACTCAGGAATACACAGGAAATACAGGCACCAACAATACTGAATCCAACAAGTGGAGCGAATGCGCTATCAAACCAGTGGTGCAGCCAGGAGGGAGGCCACCAACAACAAGGAAGCAAAACTTTCCACCATGTCTCCGCTGACCCAACCCTTAACCTTTGTGAAAATACCCTGAATTTCAAGAGCAGTATATTCTGCAGATGGCGGTCTCTGAATAAAATGTAAGGCAGCCATTCTGTCCCCTTGTTGTGACTGAGGGTTTCTTTTCTGAGGACCGAGAATGTCAACCCTGATATCCTCACCTAAGCCTGAAATGGATATAGCAGCTCATTTCTGACTATGTAAATAGCCTATCCATTTTCAGTTGATGGATTTTTTGATGGTTTTCTGATGCTTTTTTTTTCCTTCTTTCTTTCTTTTTTCTTTTTTTTCTTGCTTGCTGTCCTAAAATGTTATGTAGTCCTGAAGCTCACTGTTAAACAGCTTCTGAGTTTCACCACCGAGGTGCTACGTGTCAAGGGTGGATGAAGTGATCCTTTTATATCAATTAGCAATTACTGTAAAGTGCTTTGGGGTGAAATGCCACAAAGGATTAGAACTTCAAGGAAAGAATAAGCAGCAGGAGCACATGAACTCATAAATGGCATAGATCCTATTTTATGTAAATTGCCCTAGTAATAAAGAATGAGCAAAAGGTCAGATAAATACAGAAAATGACATATAAGCAGAGTAGTCTCTAAATAGAATGTTTTTTCCAGTTTTCTCAGGCACTAGCACGTCTCTAGGCCAATAGCTCCCTCATCTGAGCATCTACAATATTCAGTAATACAATATTTGTGGGTTTTAGCACCCTGTGAGCTAATTTCATTCCAGGCTGAGTAAAACATGTAAAATCCATCAAAATCTTCCCCACAGGTGGAAAAAAGACCCCAAGCAAACTTCTCTTCCCAAGAGATGCACACCTACTCCCTACACACCTAATCCCAAGAAGACCTGAACCACTTTTACACAGGACTAATGGATTGAGACAGGATAAAGAAGATCTAAACTATTCAAGGCTGCAACACACCAGTAAAGCAACATAAATATATCTGGTAGAGAAGCCTTGCAATCTGAGAGCTTACAGCTTCATTCTAAAGAAAAATCATTTCTCGTTTTTGTATTTTCATACCATCATAAACAATCTTGCATCAGCTTTCAAAGACACATTACAATGTTTTCAACAAAATATATAAAAAGAAAAAAAGTAAAACGAATCATTGATAAAAGTAATAAATTTATTCTACTACCAATGCATCAGATCCGTTTTTAATTAAATGGGAGTTAGGAGCTAAAGTGAAAGTGGTTCTGCTGCTCACATCCAAAATTTAAGAGCCATTGAAATGCAGGATCAATTGACTAGATCATTTGACTAAAATGTACTAGATGAGAAGCAAAGCATAACTATCCAATCAGCAAGTCATATTTTATTCTAAACTCTTGCATTAATTTTGCATTAAATAATCTAAACAAAAGTAACCTGTTCTATATAGCAAGTGATATGGCTGTTTACAGCACTAGCAGGTCATGTCCTAGCTCTTGTAGTTTGACTTTACTCTCATACTGCTCTTCACTCAATAGCAAAAAAAAACATACGAAGATCAAATTATACACAGTGCTTAGTGGAGCATTTAAAGGTATCTCCCAAGCATGCAACAAAATGCTTCATTAATAGTATGAAAAGGACATTATATTTAATATTTTACTGATGCTTTCTGAGAAGTAAACACTACAGTGGTAACCAGTGAACAAAACACCATACAACATATCCCAAAATCTTTAAAACATAAAGATTTTCTTTTTCATCTCAATGCAAATAAGTAAATAAATACATAAATAAATGATTCAATGCCACGTGTCTCATTTAGCATGATTTTCAGACAGTGCGTCTATGCAGCTTCTCCATCATTAATTCCTCTTCCCGTGTTTCCAAATGTCTTGCAGTTCTGCTGAGTAAGTATTAGTTCATTTGTGTTAAAAATGCTACCTTTTATACATCAGATATTTCACTTGCTTGCTTATTTAATGCATAGCCACTATGGCTGAAAGAAAAAAAAAAACAGCATACAAAAGAGATCTCCAAACTATTTTTCCTCTGAAGTCAAATCATCCCTTTTTGATGGGTAGGTTGCAACACAGCCTTGAAATGTTCTGCATGCACATGAGAAGAGTATGAAGGGAAAAAAAAACAACATCAAATGAGAAATAATTATCTCCCACTAAAACAGAGAACTGCAAATCGGCAGACAAAAATTTCCCAACTCTGCCCCAGAATGGCTGTATTACCACAAATAAGAAACAAGACTCTTTATGGCTTCTCTCACCTGTAACGCAGGTAGTAGTTACTCTTGGCCTCGGAGACATTAAACCACTTCTTTTGTTAATATTTGTAAAGCATTTCTGTCTGCATATACCAGAACAGACGTGATAGTCATCATGAAACACTACAGAAGTTCCATACAAATATTTAACCATTTATTTTCAATTTATATGGTAGCTACCATTTTTTAAGATGCAGACACAACATTCCAAACACAACAACTTAATAAAAAATTATAGATCTAGCGTTGACTTAAGCTGAAGCTGTTGAACTGCCAGAGAAATGATACAGAAAGCATTAATACCATACTGGATGTTGGAAAACATTTAGGCTAAGCAGCTGACTGTCAAAATTGGAAGTTGCACATGAAACACCATTCCTTGGCTCCAGCATTACTGCCCTGCTCTGTTCTCTATGTCAACATTCAGTTTCTCTCTTCCACAAACCACCCCAAACTAAAGGTCATACTTTCCTAGGGCAGAAGGCCAGGATTTTAATAGATCATCAACATCAGATATTTTCTCCCACATCTCCCTCTATGGGTCACACCTTAAACCAAACGTATAGAAGCACTTAAATTTGTTAAACATCAACTTACGTTACATGCGAACCCAAAACCTATGGCATTTATTAAGTTCTTCATACATGCTCTTCAGTTTGAAAAAGCTTACTTGGCTGGAATTGCTCTTGTTCACTTCTGCAATTTCTGCTTTTGATAAGCATGGATCTGCTGAGATAAAAGAAGAAAGCAAATGCTGTCCAAAGTATCACTCGTAATGAAAAAAAATGATGCAGTTACCATAAATTTCTGCAACTTTTAACAACAGATCCAACCTGTCAGTTGCTTTTTTTCTATTAAATCCATTGACTTCTCATTAGCTGCAGTCAATAGTAGAAGACCAGGAACAATCCCAGATCTAGACTGGTTCCCTGGTTAGCTCTTTAAAGGTAATATGTTCAATAAACTCAAACAAAGCTACACAAGACATAGAAAATATATCAAGATACTACTGGGTAGGAAAACAATATCAAAAGAAGGAAAAAATTATATTTAGTGGAACTTTATCTGAACAGAGAAGATACTCTGGTGAAACAGTCCTGGTAACATGTCCTAGGTGTGCTCCCCATACATGAACCGCTATGCAGTATTAACCTGGAGTCATGCACTGAGCTCTGTCATTACAAACTAAACCTTGCTCTTCCTGTAACAGCACTACCTTCCCACCTTTTGCTGTATCAAACACAGGCTAAATCCTAGAATGAGGTTGCCAGATTGCCCTTGTTACTTCTTCATATTAGCAAGCCCCCTCTGACTATGAGGCAAGAAACAGCACCACAGGCAATATCCAACAGGCCTACTAGTTGGTATGATACACAAGACCCAACAAGCCTACTGGTTGGTATGATATGTGGATTCCTATCAGCTTTTTCCCTTGAGCAGAAGTTATTACCTTAAATAAATTGTGAGTTACTAGATATTTAGGACAAAACAGCCAGCCCCTATTTTTGTATCAAAGTAACATCACCCCTGTCAACAGTGCCTGGAGGAGAACCATGCTCATTCATCTCCAAAGTGCTCTGGCAGGTGTGGGGAAAGAAGGAAGTATTCTTCATCTGCATCCATCTATCTCCTACAAATCACCCTAACAAAGGTTTTCAATTACAGCATTAAGATTATTTGAACTGCCTTAAATTACATGCCTACATATAGAAGTGCGTAACATGAATTGAATGTGCACACAGTGTTCCAATCGATGTATTTTTTATAAACAGAAGAAGTTTGGCCTGCATGGAAAGCTATTTCCTTCTCTAGACGTTTTCCCCCAGGATCCTTATTGTCAGCTCCTTCACTTAGGCTTCCTGCCTCCTAGTCTGGCAAAGTTGGGCGGACGGCTAGCAGTAAAATCATTAAAGATTCATTAGGAACGTTTTATACATTTTTAAAAGCCATCCTTATTTAAAGAAGCGCACTGCAGCGGCAGCGTTGGTGGGCACCTGCACGTGCAGGCAGTGCAGGCAGGGATGGGGCTGCTGAGCACACCCCAGGGGTCCAGCCCAGTTTCCTCTAGAGGCAGCCAGAGCGCAGCTGTGTGGCACTGAGCGCAGCCCCAGACAACGTGACCTGGTTTTCTCTGCTTTGGTTTGCTCCATCGCTGCGGCATCAGATGGCTGCCGCCAGACACACCTTCAGGTCTCTGCTCAGCCTCCAGGACATTCTTCCATGCGCTCAGTTTCGGGGAGGCCAGTGTAGATTTCTCACGTTCATTAGCGAATCTTTTGTATCTTACATTCAGCAATTATTATTGTATTATTTGGAAGTTGTTATTTTATAACCAGAATTAATCCCTTAATTATGGTGGTCCTTCCTCCCTCTTTCCCAGTGTGTTACTTTGAAGAGTAAGAAAGCACATCAACTTCGGATTTTAAAGCCAAAAATATTCAGAAATGGTATTTCATAATTTTTACAGCATAAAACTACTCCAGATATTTAAATTCCTGGGTGTATATACATAAATTGTGCCCACCTCACACATAAACAGAGCAGAAGAAAACAAAGAGAACATCTGATCTATACCTAATTAGTGCAGAGCCTTCTCAATTTCTTTTTGCTTTCACAATTCCCATTATATTATCCCTGCCTACAGCAGGGGAGTTGGAACTAGATGATCTTCAAGGTCCTTCCAACCCAAACCATTCTGTGATTCTATATCATTTATTAAAAAAATAATGCATACAGTAAACATTACAAATAAGACAATATCTGAGGAAAAAAAAACCAAACCTTTAATTTCAGATAAGTGTTAAGATAATCTAAAAACTCTAGAAAATGAGGCTAGTCTGAACAAGGGACCTGAGGAATGGAAGAATCACTCAGAAAACAGGAAATATCAATGAGAAGATTGGAGTGGGAAGCCCTCTGTGGCACGTTCTCTTTAAACTACAGGTAATGTGTATAAGAGGGAGCTAGGGTCTCCCACAGCAATGTTGATCGAGGCTACAAAATATGTGAAAGACCATGGTCATTGCCTGTTGAAATGTTGCAGCATCTTAAACAGATGTATTTTGTTGGTGGGTAGAGTAATTCTCTTCCTGTATATTAATTGTTCTCAAGAGGCAACCTTCTTATCTACATGCTAAATTCCTCATTCTTCCACAATCCTATCCAAATGTTACTCATTCCAAATCAATTAAACCAAAACGTGAAACAGTCAGGTCACTAACTTAGTGCCTGCCATCATGAGCCATGGCAAAATATTTGCCTTTCAGAACTGGAATAATTTAGGTGGAAAGCTATCTCAGGAAGTTACCTGGGCCAGGCATCCACTTACAATCTGATTTTGACATTAAATCAGGGTAAAATTGATCACTTCAAGAAAAGTAGTACGATCACTTCTTATTAAGAAAATCTTTGATCTGAGAATCAAGTGGAAGAGAGCACTTAATATCTGAAATTTACCTTCCATTTCCCTTTTTCCAGGCTTACTGTTGTTTCGTTGCAGTGGAGAAGCGAAGTCTGAATGACAAACATTTAAAATTGTATGTATTAAAAATTCAATCATAAAGCTCCACCAAGTGGAAATTGTTAAAACTACACTAAGCTAATTCACCAACAAATAATCATGTTATGCATTTAACACTCATAATTCCAATCACATACAGTGAATGGCAAAGCTGGCTATGTGTATCTATAATACAGTTTTTCTACCAGTGTATACTAATCACTTTATTGATGTGGGGGGAATAATTAAATTAATCATTTAAAAATCATTCTCCCTCTTTTTAGATCTGCTTCTCTGGAAGCATTCATTTTGTTATGCCCAACACGAGCTACAGTCATCTCTAGACACTAATTTGTTACTTCACTTGTTACTACTCTTTCAACTTACTGAAATTGCTGTGGGCAACCCTAAGCCTCCAGTTCTTAGTATGCAGCTTTGGTTATTTACAGAAATTAACAGGCACTGCCATTTTAGCAACAGTGTCTTGAACAAATGTAGTTAGTTATATGGTTCGCTCTTTCTCACTGCTGAAATATTCATTATCTGTAATTTTAACAACCTGATAAAAACTGTTAAAAGCATAGCTGTGCTGCCCAGCAGGTAGTGCCATTTTTAATGAAACCATAACTACCATAAATAAGTAATCAGCTCATGAAGTATTCATAGTGTACCTCGACTTCCATAAGAAGAGTTGTTTTGGTATGTGCTCTGCAAAACATGCCACAGCTATTCTCATCCAGGAAAAGAATTAACAGGGAGATACTGGCTAAATTTTCTTCTTTGAATGTTTGAACTTGACCTTCATGCACAGAACTGCTTTATTTTCTTGGTACATTTGATAACATGATACCTGTTACACAGCACAATGGAAATGCTAGCAGGTGCCTCTCTTTGAAATGAGAGCTTTCCTTCTTTGGGGATGCACCATCCCAACAAACCTGTGTGGACACTCAGCACATGCTCGGAAATTGTTGTTCCAGTGCAGTGTGGGTCACTGTCTGCATTCACATAAAACTACAAAAAGTTATCAGCATGGTAATGGGATCCTATCTTGCACAACAGAGAATCCAAGACTAGCTTGTACAGCCCAAACAGCATTAACCTGGAGGATGTCTCTATTAACATTTAGTTCACCGATGGGCTTTCAAAGAGAATTTCAGCTGCTGCTCTCACCTACCATGCTTGTGTTTGCAACTGCAAGCAGTCTTGGAGTATACTGATGGAGTTTCTTTGAGATTAAACTGAACCAGAACCTGCTTTCCAAATGCAGGCATCCCATTTGCAGTACCAAACAAGAACTAGTTCAATGTACCCAAAAACATGCACAGTATAGACATCAAGTCCTCAGCACTGATTTCTCTAATCTACAGAGACATTTCTACCACACCACCACATTTGCTAACATAAACATATCTTTGGTTATCTCAGTTCTGTAGCTCCTGTTTCTGTATTTCCCTCCCTGAGCTCCCACTCTTACAGTCAAACATTCAGACACTCAGACCTCATTTAAAACAGATGCTGAATAACTGTTGCAAACTCTTTTTAAATATTCTATAGGACAATAAGATTGACTTTCCAAAATAAGGATGCATCGAATTATCTAAGCTTTTGCTACTAAGCATTAAGAATAAAATCAAATATACGCAGAATAGTTCAGAAGCTTGGCAAAAAGAAAATATTTTAAATAATGTATGCAAACAGGACTAAGGATAGCAGCATAACTAACAGTAATCAACAGTTCTATGGAAAGTAGAGCTTGACAAATGTGTTTGTTTGTGTGTTGTTGTTTTTTTTTAAGCCAACTGATAAGGGTAACTGTGTTAACACTAAATACAGCCTGCAACAGATGCAACAGTGGAGCAAAACATGATTTTATGCAGATAGCAAAAATAGTGAGGAGATGCAGTGATGGGAGTGAACCCATGATGAGAAAGCATCAGAGCCCACCATCACTTGTGGGGCAAAGAGGCTTCTCATAAGCAATGGATCTTTAATCCAGGAAACAAACAAACAAAAAAAGACAACTCATGAGATGCAGCTGCTAGAAGCCAGAACTAGAAAAGCTCACACTAAAGGAGAAGATTACTTTAAAAGTGATGGTGATTAATTATTGGAACAATATACCCAGCATTCTTCATCAGCTGAAATTTCTCTTTCAGACTTTTTCCCAAATCGAGATGTTACAGTTCAAGCAGGAATTCCAAGCTCCATGATGATTTATTAGCCAAAAATGCTGGCTCAAAGTAACACAGGTCAAACCATTTGAACAGAAAGGTCCCATCAGTATTTAAAAATCCAGGCATCTGTGACAGCACCCGAGTTAAGAATTGAGTTTCTCACTATTTAAACATACTTTTGTGCTGTAACCATTAGCAATATGGCAGCTCTGATACATTCCACTAGGCTGATAAGTGAAGTAAAAATGTGGCTTATTTATGCTCATCGATGTACTCAAATTATTAAAGTCCAAAAGCATAAGGCTGAGAAATTGGAATAATGGCTGTGCATCTCTGGTCTTCAGACAGGATTCTGTCATTCCTTTCACTCACCTGAACCCATCTGAATCATTTCTGCTTACCTGTAAGGAGTATTTTTCCAAGCATTTTTACCGGTTCTGTGGGAACGTGCTCTGTTTTGTTTCATTGGAACAGCATTATGGTGATGAATTAGCAGCACAGTCCAACAGTGATCTTTGGAGAAACTGCAGTTGTTACATTCAAAATAAAAATTCTTAGCAGGTCTCGATTTTGTGAAACAAGTCTTTGTGGCTGCTGGCATTTGCTTTCAGCCATTAATTGTTCATGCAGTTTCATAATGCCAGAAACTGAAAAACCACCTGCTACAAGGAGACTTACTGCTCAGCCACATTTCAGCAAGGGTCCTTGAGGTGCTATCAACAGCACTGAAGTGAAACATCAGTGAAGGCCAAGTTGTTATCACAGAATATACTGTTACTCACAGCAGTGGTTGTTTGGAAGGCACTATCACTTCTGCAGAATTCCTGAACTGCATCAATGTGCATAAGACTCATGTAAATAATAAGCATTTTTTTCCAGCACTTAAAAACACCTAATTGCAAAATTCCCAATTTATCCAATCCTCAGTTATGTTTTTGCCTTGAATTGTTTATCCTAGCAGCTATCAAGGTGACCTGGACTTGCTGGCCACATCATATTAAATTGTCATTATTCGCTCTTAACTGCATTAAATGAAGCAAAGCACAAGTTAAATACTCTTTTTTCCATGTAATCAGTTTCAGTAACTGCAACAAAAAGTTATGCGCTTGTCTCATCATACGCACCATATCCTCTTTCCTTTACCCTCTCAAGCTGTCACCTACACTGTGTTTATCCAGCTGTTTTAGGAACATCAGAAGCAGTTCAGGTAAGCAAGGTCATAGGTTGGACTCAAATTCCACAGCAGCTGGTTTGTTGTTTCATGTAAATTCACAGGTGATTTTTCCAACCAGACAGAATGAAGGGCAATGCCCAGTTTATTATTACTGCGCTCAGACACTGCAAAAGGCATTGTCAATAGCTTTGCCAACCCCCTGTGGTTTTTTCATTGGCAGAGCTAGCAAATGGCTAAGCATGATCGAACCTGGAGCACAGAGACATGCTGAGCACTTATTAGACATCTCGAAATAACAAAAAATAAAATACAAAGCACAAACAACACAACACTGCAGCAATTTTATGCAGAGGAAGATCCTGAAGGAAAGATCAATCTGCAACAACAAAGGTGGCAGCTCACCAACAACTCACCTTTTTCCACTCAATTCAGCTTATGCAGATCGTCACTTCACTGGAAAATAATGCTTGTTCCTATCCTACCACACAGGATTTGAGCATTTTAAAACTCTTCAAAATTAGGAAATGCAGAATTTCTATAAACAATGGTTACCTAAGGTGGCCTACTGCACACAGCTGTTGTGAAAAATAAAGCTACTCAATCTGTGAAAGGACAGAAATGACTCTGGGTGTGCTTCAGTTGCAACTATTGTACTGTGTTTAAACTTGGTAGTAAGCTACAGGATTCCTATTCCTGTGCTGCCCTCCTCCCAGACAGCTAATCGCATTCCCTCTGACCTGTCCCACTGCCCCATTATTCAGCGGTGCCTGTGCGGAACGACCTTGCTGCCCTGGCCATCATCTCCAAGTGTTTACAAGAAGGCAAAACCCCTTTGCTCTCTTCCACCAGCCTTGAGGAGATAGGGAGAGGTAATGGCTTCTTAATGCATTTTGTTACATTCTTCGTTAGGCAAGGAAGTATTCCATGTTTTTTAAATCAAATAATGTATTTCTGTACAGCTTTCGCTTCCTCTCCCTCCGTCTCCTGAATAGCCTCTCACCTTAAATATAAATCCATCATTAAACAAAAAACATGGTATATGAATGAGAGATTCCTGATCTCACCCCACACAATGATGGCAAACATTCAAGAAAAACTGAGCAGAAGTTTGCTTTTGTGATGTTTATGCAGCATGGCAAAGAAATTCTTTTATGCCAGCTTTTAGTTTATGGACACTAATGCCAGAATACAAAAGCAAGCAGCAACTACAAATGGAGATATCCTTCAGAACAACTTAGTGAGTAGCTTTTTCACTTCTAGCATGAAACCACCCCTCGAAGCCTGGACTTCTGAAAGCTTTCTTTATTCCACTTTGGGTGTTCATCTTACCCAAGTTGTCCTGATTTAATCTGATAAAAACAAACTGAGGCTAGAGAAGTGAAACAGGCATGCAATTCTTGCATTCCACCCAGTGAATTTTATAGATGTTGGAGTTCAAAAACAATGAAGAATAAAAGCCCACTTGCCCTCTTGTTGTTCCTGCATGAACCAAAGTTTTTAAGGAGTTATGCACTGTACATATGAGGTGTGAATGCTGTATCGCACTCAGCTATCCAGCATATATGTCATCCACATCTAATACTGCAGAAACTTGGCCAAATGCAAAACAAATTTTCAGGTTTTCTTTATCTGTGAAGTCAAAACCAGTTCGTATTTTCTCCAATTGAAAAAGCTGCATTACTGGAACACTCTTGGATCAAATGAGAACACATTAATGGTAAGCACAGTTCAGGGCAATCTTGCCTCTTAAATATCACCACTGCAAGAACACAATGACTCTGTATTCCTCCTGGACAACCCTCAACACACTCTTACACTCAAGTGCTTTACAAAGACATGTTTAAGTTTAGCAGAAGATTAAGAACTTTTGGTTTCCCAGCAACTTCCTTAGGCATATAACCTGAAGAAAGCGGTCCATCTGAGAAAATCAAAAACACATATTTTAAGCCTTTCCATCTCCCCAAAATCTCCACTGATTAGTTTGCAATTTGAAAACCTAATGAAAACATGTGAGTGTTACTTACAGAATGTACATCTACTGTGGGTTAAGGAAATTGGTGTCGGTGCAAGGAATTCAAATCACAAAAGTGCTGGGCTTTTAAAGCACTTCACATTCAAAATTTAACAGTTATAAAACAAGTAAAGTCTTTGAGGAAACATACATTTAATCTGTATAGAACACTGTAACTTCATTAGTAACATCTGCATTAGTCTGAGTACATATGCATAGGGTTGTCGAGCAAAACTCAGTCTGATTGAAATGTAAGTTGCATTCGGCTCTTGGCTGTTTCCTTTATAATACAACCAAAATGGCAAGGTGGCATGGCTGGTAGTTTCACTTTCCTCCGTATACTTGTACTGGGTTATGCCAGAATAGAGTTTCATTCACCCTTCATCTTAAATGCCAGTCAATGGATTCAGATTCCTAACTGACCTTTATCTTTACACTAATAGCTTATCTTATCAGCAGCAAAATCACTACATCTTCCACACAGCTGATCTGTCACTGTGTTTGGAATAATCCTTTACCCTAACATTTGGTGCTGACTATTAATAAATTAAGAACTAACAGCAAAATAATTACCCTTTCACCTAGGAAAACACTGGTGGCCACCACAGAACGCTCCCTCAGTGACACGGTGTTTTGCCCTGTATAATTGATGCAAATGTGTAACAGGATACTGTTATGTTCTTTTCACTAGCCGTCACTTTCACACACATACTATTTGTCTCCATTCTATGGCAGATGCAATCACCTACCACGAGGTGTTTTCTTGTTTGTTTTGTTTCTTTATTAAAAGCAACTATACTTCTAATGTTAATTAAACTATATATTCTGACAAAAATATTGGGTTGTGGGGTTTTTTGCTGTTTTGTTCTTAAGGCTACAGATGCTGGTAATGTCTACAATTATCTTACATTTCAATTTCAGATAAATTTGAACCTCCCAGTAAAAGCCAAAGGATATTTATTTCCAACTTGCACGCACAGTGCGTACCATTGAAACACTTGCAAGCCCACAGTGCGCCTCTTATCTATTAGCCATAAATGCGTAATAAATTGTGGTGAATAGAAAAAAAAAGTCAGCATTTCACCTTAGATAAGCATATAACTCACAGAATGCTGCAGATGAAGGAGCAGAGATCTCTTTTCTCCACTATCAATAAATTAACCTCAAACTTTGTTTTATCCATCTGCCAGCACAGTGGTGAACTGAGGTGTTGCAGGCGCCATTGTGATGGACTAAGGAAACGCTAAGGTCTGTTGCTTTACCTCATCAATCTGGAACCCGAATGGAGCTTTCCCTAAAGGTTGCCTCCAAACGCATTCCTGAGGAGCACTGACTGGTGACCAGAGCGGCTGGCCGGAAAAAGCTGTGCAGCACAGTGAGAGCGTTAACAGCTCTTCACCAGGACATGCTGCCTCTTTCAGTAAGGGGCTCGCCTCTCCCCACAGCAAGGAAGAAGTTCTGAAAGCAAGGTCTGGGATTTGTTTTAATTAATGAAGTACTATTTTCACACTTTTCTTTTTCCCCCACACATAGTAGTCACGGGCAAGAATCAGTCTATACTCCTTCCTGGCATACTCAATGCTATTTAGTAGAAAATGCAATGAAAGGACACTCTTCCCCCAGCATTTAAGCACTGGATGGAGCTAGCTAGCAGATGCTGATTTTATTCTGAGCCTGTTTGGTGACCCTTGGAAGTACCTTCCTGCTTCACCATTTCTTTTTCCACTGCCTACAAATGTTTTGGTGTTTGTTTTTTTTTTCAATATAATATGCTAAGATGTCTCTAAGAGAAGCAAGATGTTAAACAAAGAACACTACAAATGTCACTACAAGGAATTTTTCACCAACAAAAAGATTTAGCTGAGTTCTGTCTACAACAAAGGCTAATAACAGCAACAAACATTATTTACAAAGGATAAATTAAACTATATAAACTGTCACTGAATTATCTAATTGACATTTTCTCTCTCCCAAATGCACTCCAGATTAAGTATGTACTCACAACTGCTCTTAAGTCTTCTAACTATTTATAAGCCTCCTAAACATTGAAATAATGTATTTACATCAGGATTAATCATCACTATAATTTAATTAGCATTTGACAAGAATTGATTTGGCAGAACTTTTCCCCTTAAAATAGGAAATGGCCATAAACCAGGGGAATGGCCATAAACTAAACACACTGTTTTTTCTCTCCATCTGCTTCTGGTAAGATGCATTCTTCAACTGCTAATTCAGTCAAGATCTTCTCAACTTCATTTATCCAGTTAATTAGAGTCAGATGCTGACAACATCTAGATTATAAATCAAATTGGGGTATGCAGGCGAAAAGAAAGCTGCTGCTAACACCAGCATACACGTTTTGATTTCTTACAAAAAAGACAAATAGAAACGAGTAGCACAGTGGGAGCAGAATTACAATTACATCCCATAGAAGATGGACTAAAAGCCACGTGCTAAAGCACTAGCCTGGCAAACTCCTGGACCCAAAAACAAGTCCTAGAACCTCACGCCACCACGAGCCTGCAGAGGAAACTGAAGTTGGGTGTCTCACTTTCATGGCCACCTAATGCTTTTGGATCCAGCTAGCCCTAAACACGCCCCATACTAATAAATGTGGGAACAGTTTGGAGCATGCAGAAGTTTGCAATTCTAATACCTGCAGAGCTCCAAAACCAAATGGAGTAGGCAGCCTGGACATGCGTTTCATTTTCAGAGGGCAATAAGGAGATGCAACCGATCCCATCTAACGTTATTTATGTGTGTGTTTTTCTATCTACTGAAAGTGATTGTGTTTGCATCATCACAGAAAGACAAACATAATTAATGCTGATTCAAAAGAGTCAGCAGTAGAATAACCTTTGGTGTAGTTCCTTGCCGTGTTTATGCTTAGATGGACCAAGAAACAGGTGGGTTTCTTTCTGTTTTGATCTTTCTCAGCTTTTTTGTATATTTTCAATGCTGCAGTATGTAATTTGCATCCTATAAAACAAAAAAACAAACAATCCAGCCCTTAATTCTAAAGCACAGAACAAGTTATTTCAGAGAAGAAAGATTAAAGGGACCCTTGGGGTTGCTATTGAAACCATGTTGACAACGTTGAGTTTCAGTTCTAAACTGATCTATGTACACAAAGCATACACAGTGCTTAAGGATCACATAGACTCCCAAATTTTCTGGTCCAGTCTCAAAGAGTGCTTTCCAATATCTTTGATAATACTCCAGAAATAAGACTATTTCCTTTCACTCTTATTTAGAAATAGTCATTTACACTCTAGTTAACTGACTAGCACAAACCACAGCTGATTGAAAATTATTTTTAATGTTTTTTTGTTTTTTCTTTTTTCCATGAAGGAGTTAATTTTAATTCAAGTTAATTACCCTTGAACTTGACAAAAACTTTGCTCATGAAAATCTGCACTAACCGACCAACATTCCAACATCAGCAGCAACATTTTTTTCTTTGGTGTATTAGACTGAGAAGTTTTCGAAGCTCATCAAACCACAGAACAACGCCAAGAGCTTCAACTTACTGGATAAGAGGATCACAGCAAATGGTTATATGATCTGTTTAACTACGTGTGGGTCACTGAAAGAGATTGTGTGAAATATCTGAAGAGAAATAATAAGCTAACATGCCTTGAAACAGCAAAAGAAGCAAAATGCAGATTTACACAGGAAATTACAGTTTCCACCAATTAGCTCTTCATTTGGTTTTGTTTGCTTAGGGGTTTTTCTGCTACAGCACGTGCGATCTATAAGCAACATTGGAAAGGACTTGGTCTGCACAATATTCTGCTAGACACAGAATTTCCCGAGCCAGACTCTCAGTGAGATACAGCAAAGCTGTCCCACAATTAAAGAAAATAAACAAGAAGCAAAGAGTCAGCTTCATTTTGACCTGACTTCGCATGCAGCACCAGCCAAGGTGAGGGGAAAGGGTAAACATATTTTCTTGCTCCAGCTATTCCCTTTATCTCCATTATCTTTAGTCAAGTGAATTATCAGATTTATACCATCTGGTTTTCTATACTTAATTCCTGAAGATTTTTTTACACCTTGATCCATCAGTTATGCTCCAAACAAGAAAACATTTTCACGTTAATGCTGCTCAAACAGATATGCCATCAATCTCAACGTGATTTTTGAATCTCTTAGGCAGGTTTACAATTTTAACTTCTTAGAAAAATGTGAAAGTTATTCACAAGCTTCAGTTCTCAGCCATCAAGATTCATCTGTCCTTTACATAACCTACATCTCAGGGGTATTTGTGTTTGTTTGGTTTTGTTTTAAACCAGAGTACCAACCCAAGCCATTAGATGATGTTCATTCCAAGCCAGTAAATGATCTCATTTCATACACACATTCTCTATCTGGGTTGAAGTCCCTAAAAGGCAAGTACACCATACAATTTCCTGCAGAAGAAAACCTCTAAAGTGAGTCAGGCTGACATGAAACTCAGATTAGACTTGGCAAAATGTTCGCAGAGGCTCAGCCAAATTGGCTGTTTCTGATTTCTAATGACACCAGAATCACATATGAGCCACTCCAGTTTTACATATCATAATCCCAAGGAAGCAAATCTGTTTCTTTTCCAGACCAATTCCCTCACATAGTACCAATAACCAGCTGATCTACATTAAGTAAGCCCTTACTGAGATGTGATAGGTAGTACATGTAACATGGCACGGATACATAGCTGTTCAGCAGTTCTGCAGGAAACACCAAGAAGCCACTGCAATTGTAATTCTCACTGAAAAACAAAATTAAAAAACAATGACAAAGAATTGAAAATGATTAATATTTGCAAAAGATAACCATATTGTTTTCAAATTAATTCTACTTCACATAAATCAAATATTCTCCACATGAAAGAGGAAAGTTAAGACATGATTTAGACATATTGCAGTTCCCATTAGGATAACCCTAAAAGCAATGAGAAGGGGTACACTGCAGGCAAATCAATTTGAAGTTAATATTTTAACATTTGTGGCAAAATAAAAAATTAAAAAAAATCCATGCAAGTGTATTCCACTGCAACTGTGAATAAACCAACAGAAATTCAAATAGAGCGAGACAAACATGAAAACAATCTAATTACAGGTGATGATAATTATTTTAGCCCAATGGAGACAAATTAAAAATACCTACAGCCCTGCTGAAAACAAGCCAAGCACACAACTCACTGCATTCCAGTTTTGTATTTCAATTTACTAACATACAATACAAAAGGACTGAATCAACAGTATGCTTTCACACTATCAAATAATCTCACTGGCCAAGAATGAAGCATACCAAATCCTGTTCAGGACTGTCTGTTACATTTTTGGGGGTGGGAAATTAACTCAACTATGATTTTGCAAATATTTACTCTTTTTTTTTCCCCACATTATTCCTTTGTGCATTTACACTTCACCTTCTTTTCCTCTGAAATTAAAGTGATGTAACTTGTACTGTTTCAGAACGGAGAAGGGAAACCTTCACATTTGGAATCGCAAATCACAGTACTTCTGTAGTTTGAGGCCTCTTGTACAGATCAGGCAAAGGATATGAGATCTCAGTCTCTGCCAACTTAATTTCTGTAGGCTTGCTTTATTTTCTTACTCTTCGGTTGCTCTTCCAAGTGAACACAAGAGGGCACAGCTCCTGTGCTGTCTCAGACTTTATTTGTCATAGTTGCAAACCATGCCCGTGTAGAAAGCTCGCATGTCAAAATAAGGCAAAGCAACAGATCAGAAATTTAAAGTGCATGTAATTGCAGCTGCTCTATTAAAACTGAAATACTGCTGGTAAAATAACACAAGATTAATGTGTGGCAAAGATAAATCTGAGCCTTGAAAAGAAACATGTAACGCATGTTAAAATCTCTTTTCCAGGAAATCAGAGCCTGACTTGGAACTAACACGTGAAGATCCCGAATATAAAGCACCCTGGAAAAGGAAGTGTGGAAGAGTTCAGGAAAAGGATAAATCTGGTAGGCACAGGGGACAAAATGCAGGGTTCTTCACTGCACTGAATCTCTGAAACAGAAAAACACCTTGTTCAGAAAAGCAGAGCAGCAATACTCTCAGCAGGCAGCCCGCGCCATTTTACTGAGATAGGCAGTGCAATATAGAAAGTCTCACACCTGCCTTCAGAGCAACAAAGTCCATGAATTTGCCTGCCCGAGAATGGTGCTTTTACAACACACAGTAATGCCAGCAGAAAAAGCAAACAAATTCTGCTTTTTGACCATACTGGCATTTCATATAAGCAAACCATTCTGTCTCCTTGGCTTAACACCACCTGTCTTCATGGGAAAGGTGAAGCCTACAGATATCTGCTGAGAGGTCTGGATGAGAAAGATTTAACCTGAATAGCGGCTCACAAGGTACACAGAAATGAAAATAGGGACTGACATCAACTCTTCACAAGAAGTCTGTTCTAAAGAGGACTACAGCACACAGGTGTGGTTAGAGCATAGATTCAGTACACATTCGGTAGATTTTTGGGATACATCAAATCCTAAAAACAGCTTTGGCTACAAGACTTTATACTTCTTTAATCATTGTTCTTCGCACTCTGTTTTTCCAGAATAAATACTTTGCTTTTCTTAATGAGCTTAAAAAGCAGTAATTGCACTGGAAAGACACTCCTGTCAGGCCACTACCAGCAGTGCTGCATCTGGCAGCATGACTCAGGTCATGGCAGGGCTTAAACACGACAGCATTCAGCATCAAGATGTTTGGCTGAAGGTGCTCAGGCATGTCTGAAACTCCACCTTCATCATCACACCTCAAAACCCTGTCCTGCCCTTCGGATGTCCATATCTTGCAGGATACAGATGGCCTGCTCACTTTTCTTTGAAAGTACAGTGAAAACCAGAGGGTGCTCTAACAGTCACCTAAGTGGCCAAAATAGCAAGAACCCTGAGTGCTCCCGGCTCAGTGGAAGAAGTTCAAAACACCTTTCACCTTCCACAGAACACTCTAAGCAGCAGGCTGCACAGCAGGGAAGGCAGCTCCTGGGTCAGCCGGCCACCGAACACACACAGGCTCTGATCACCAACGCACTGGCTCCTGGCTTATGTCCATCTTCTACCTGCTCTTGTTTTATAGCAGGATAAAAGAAGAACATCTACCGTGAACTCAAGGGTGAAAAGAAAACAAATCCTTTTACATGCAGCATGAATGAAAGAAAGCATCCCTGCAGTGTGTGTTTTGAATGTCCCTGGTCACTGTCTATCAGCACAGAGTCAGCCTTCGGCTATAAAGTGCTTGGTGTTTTTTATAAGTCCAAAACTCCACAAAAATGAAAAATAAATGAAATATAAAACAGTTCTCCAAAATGAAGGGGGAAAAAAATTCTAGCATGTCCAGAGTGGAGTGCAAGAAGAAAAAAAAAGTTCATGAAAATAGAGCATAATATAGAGAGAAAGGAATACATACATCATTAAAACAGAAAATATCTTCCTCGTTCTAAGTTACCACAAGTAGCATATAACATTAAGTAGAATCATCTTACATGATCAAAACTGCTTTTTAAGGATTACAAACAGAATAAGAGGGAAATATAACCACTTGCTTTTGCCTTCTTCGGTAAGGTGATAGAAATCTGTCATATCAGCAGAATTAGTTTTTTTCTTATTTTCAGAAATAATCAATTCAGCAGTGGTAAGAGGCTCTAAAAGACAGAGAAGATCACACATGGGTCTACATCAGGTTTTGTTCCATTCTCTGAAACGCTATATGTTATTATTGCACACGTGTTTGTTTTTATCTGTCAGTGTGGTTTATTGTTAGGGAAGTGTAGTATCAGCTGTCTCTTCCCTGCCATCAAAGCTACTTCATTAAAGTTAATAGTGTTTGACTTCCAGGGGATCTCTTACCAAGGTAACGCACAAAACTTCTGCTCATCATTATTTTTCCAGCAGTAAAGACACCAAATGGATGCAAGATCCCCTTTATCTTAAATAATAAAAATTTTAAAAATCCACTGAATTAATCCACTGAAAGCATTTAAGCATCCAACTTGTCATTTGCTGAATTACTTTTGCTGTGAGCAACCATGCCCCCCCAAACGTTAACAGCACACCATCGGATGGCAGGCTGCACTGTAGCAACAAAAACCTGCTTTGGGTTGTGGGGGGATCCCACACAAAGGCTCTCCTACACCTGTGTGAGTCTGCACCATGGTCTGTTCACCACTACTGCCCAATGGGTGCGACTGCTGCCGCAGTTGGCACTCTTAACTAAAGAGTGTTCAGAGAGTATAAAGCTGATTTCATCCACAATTTACGCTTGGTTTTAACTGATTGTTATTTGACAAATTTCTGAGAAGCCATATAATCTTAAAAACTTCTACGTTTCCAGAAATGTATTCCTTCCTTCCATAGCATTGCAAGCTTTGCTATATAGGTTTACATCTCTCCTCATCCATATTCTCTGTAAAATCGTCTGACTTCAGGAATGTAGGTGTTTCCCAAAAACACTATTGCTGAACAACAACAAAACTGGCAACAGATGTTATTACTTTTAATCATAAAGTACTGATTCTGTGAACATCATTCTACCACTGAAAAAATACACACCGATGACAGACCTGCAGGAACATAACCAAACGTCATAAAAATTTATGTTGGTAAATGTTTATGTTTTAAAGCTGTTTACATAGATAAAATGCTGCTGTTTTAAATAAAGAACTGTTTGTTTTCATAAAACCACTTAGGGATTGAGTGCATGGGTTTCAGTGTAATACACATTTATCCTATTAAGAGTAAAACACATAAAGGCATAACGCAGTCATCAGAAACTTGATGGTCATGATTCCCTCCATGTGCAATTGCTGAATGCAACAAGGCTGAAAGAAAACCGCTTCAGTGTTCAGCATGAATTCAGCATGAATCCACAATAAAAGCTTCAAAAGAAGTGCAAAAGAATATTCTTGTAGACAAAGCCCACAGCCACGAAGCTGTACAACCGGAACCCTCGGTTGCTAGCACAAGGGGGAGCAGTTGGGTAACGTTAATAAAGCTTGGGACCCTACCTAAGGTTTCAGATGGAAGTTTACAGAAGGGCTCACAGGCTGCCCCAGCCAACTGCACAGATAGCGCGTTCCAGAAGCAAACAAACTCACCAGCAATCATCTACTGAGTAACAAAAGCCTGCTTCATCAAAAGCCCCTCTATATGCACGCTCCAAAATACAGCCTTGGCGATTTCACTGTGCTGTCCTGTCCAATGTTTGCAGCTGTTTTCTAAAAAGCAAGAGGAGAAATTATGCTCACAATCTGGTTGTTGTTCCCTCAAGTCACAATATCCAACTTTTTGTGGAAAGGAGGGAACCTCTATACAATTATTTATTTTTGCTAATACAGCAACACTGCAAATTAAGTAAATTACAAGGCATCAGGGTATCATCTAAGTCTCTATGCAGTCCTGCATTTCAATCCAAGTATTATACAAAAACAAGAACAACAATAACCAAAAAAAACCCACCTCCCACTAAATCTCAACTGTTCCTCCATTCGGAGGGAACCAGTAAGGTGCAATAAACACTGAAATATACTGAAATGCATTTGTTAGCCATCAACCCTTCTAAACTTTCTTGTTTAGCTGACAAAATTGATCCTTACCAAAAAACTTGGAGAGAGATCTCCAACCCAAGTTCACTGTCACAAGTTACTTTGATGTTCTTCCAGATTAATACAGCTGTAGCACTTCCTGTGTTACTGCAGGCATCCTGCTGTCTGGAAACCACCTTCCCAAACAGGCAGGCCTATTTGCTCCTTCAGAACACTGCTGAAAACATCCACCTTCTGCCTGCGACTAGGAATCACTGTTGCTACAGTTAAACGCTATTTCAAACATAAACTTCAGAATTAATTGTAATGATAAAAGAGGTAATTTTTCACACTTCAGCATAAAATGCAATTTTATATAAAAACTAAAAAAAGTCATCAGGCTTGAAGGAATGAAGCAGAGCTCTTTTGTAATCCAGATTTTCAATCAGTGCTTGCTTTGTATGTATAGATAAACAAATTTCCACTACTATTTCATCCAAGAAGTCTTGCTTCTCTTAGAAAGCAAATGGTAAAACACCAGACAGCGAATATTCTTACAAGTGCTTACTCCATCTTAAAAACAACATTCTAAACGAAACCCACACGCTCCTAACCCCACCCAAATTCCACAGAAGCCAGTGTGAATCCAGCAAGAGCCTGATGAAGTACATGGTACTGCTCACCACAGAGCTGACCACCGTCCAGCGATCTATCCATCGCTATTCTGAAAGCCACCAAAATGCTACAACTTCATACTCAAGTTGGATATAATAAAAAAAAAAAGCAAACAAACAACAGTGAAAAGCCCACCAAACTAGTAAAAAAGAAAGTAAGCACTTTTTTCGTAGAACCATAGAATGGTTTGAGTTGGAAGAGACCCTTAAAGGTTACCTAATCCAACATCCCTGCAATGAGCAGGGCCACATACAGCTCCATCAGGTGCTCAGAGACCGTCCAACCTGACCTTGGGCATCTCCAGGGATGGGGCATCCAGCACCTCTCTGGGCAACCGGTGTCAGTGCCTTACCATCCTTATTGTAAAAAACTTCTTCCTTATATCCAGTCTAAAACTCTGCTTTATTTCTCCTTACTATCAGCCTTAAGTTTTTTCAGAAATTGAAAGGACTATTCGAGCCAAACTAAACTATGACAACACCCAGAAATCCTTTCAACTCCTCAGATTTGCTGGAGTTACTTTGACCAGCTGAGAACACCATGATCACCATGAAAGAAATGCAAGGAAATCCCTTCAGCACAGCAAAGTCCGAACCACAGGCCCAATAAATCAGCCATCCAGTTTAATTAAAAAGAATATTTTTAGTGGAATCACTCCAAAAGCATGACAGTTAGGCCATTTCCATCCCCCCAGCCCCGTGCTGCCCGCCTGCCAACAGCCACACCAATGGTCTTATCCTTCAAAGGTGCATTTTAAGGAAAACAGCCTTGCATTTGACCTTGCTACATCAGGAAAATGCTGTAATCTGAAGGAGAGCCCTTTTGTTTTAAAGGATAGCTTGTTCTAAATAGATGGTGGGCTGATACATACATAAAAATGAGCATGTTCCAAACCAGCGGCGTTTCAAGATATACTTTAGTACACGGTACATCAAACTGCAACAAAGATGGCTTGATGAAACCAGATCATAAAGCAGCGCTGACATCCCAGATGTGCCTACACAGAAAAACAACACTTGTTTTATCTCCACTAGATGTAAGGAAGTAGATAGTCTCTGTGCTGTCACCGGATCCAAGGCCAGTTTAGCTGACAGCATGAGGCAGATCTGTCGTTTAAGAGAAGAAATTGTTAGATAATCATGCACTATGTGTATCCTAGTGAAAGATTTGTAGAAGCTGAGGAGAAACCAGGTTGGGTATCAGAGCAAGCTTGGCTTTCATGGAAGTATTAGCCCTGGGCCAGTTATTAAAAGGGCCTCTGGAGTGTAGTCATAAAAAGAGGGAAGGATTTCAAAGGTAACTCAGCACAACAAACAGCCGAGGAGGAACAACTTCGTGTATCTGCCAAGAGGAATATGGCTAATGCTCAAAAATTCAGAAAAAAAAAAAAAGCAACCAAAAAAAAAAAAAAAGCAGAAACATGATAAGAATAGAAAGGATGTTCATTTTCAAGCAGGAGATAAGAAATGGATTAAAGTTCATTCTCAGAATAGTGCAGAGAAAGATTTTATTGCTACACTAGCCCCAAACCAGAAGATTCCTTACTGAGTTATTTAAGTAATAGGGTAAATTGAACCGCTTGCTGTTTGTAGTGTGCTGCTGTGGGCTGTAAATCCTGGCACGCTTACACTTCTGGGGATTCTGTCAGCCTTTATTCTTCTGGAGTTTGGGTAGAATTCAGCTTTTGTATTTTTTATGTTTCCATCTCTGATTTTATCTATGTGGACATCCTATTAACCCATTCTTTTGTGTTCTTTACCTCTGACGTTCAGTTTTTAGCTCTCCCTCAAGAAAAACAACCACAAAAAGGATGGTAACTGTGTAGCTAATCCTTCACGCATAAATGATGTTAACATTCTTCCCTTCTTCTATTAAATACATATAAATTTTATCCGTGTACCTCTTGGCAGAATGATGAGCACTGGTTGATAAGTTGGAGAAGGCGAACCAAAGGGAGGCGCTGGAAAACAGAGGTCAGTTGAAGGAAGGGTTTACCCCGCTTCTGAGCAGCATGGCACAGCCTGCAAAATTAACTGGAAAAAAAACAGCAAAAAAATAATTTCACAAAGCTTCTGTCATCAGCAAAGCATGGTGGGGAAAAAGGACTAGGAACAATATCAGTTGTGAAGGAACAAGCAAAGCTATGCATGATGTTTAAGCTAGGGAAAGAAAGTTACTGAAGTAACTTGAAAACTTTTGTGGAAATATATTAAGTTTCTTACAGAGCTGGCAAGGAAGCAGTCTGCAAGTATACATTTAGCCTTCAAATGTGATTTAGGACTCTCACAAAATGTACAGTGTGAGTGTATAGAAGTCCATTATTGGACATTTGACATCATTTGACAGAAACATTGAAGGTTCACATACTGAGTCTCAGTTTCAGCTTGGTTTTGGCTTTCCCCGTGTCCTTGGGCAAATCACTTGATCTTGGCAGGTCTCTTGTTCTGCAGTAGGAACCTGTTGATATTTCCCTTTGCCCATTCTCTGTCCAGTCAGGCTATAAACACCTCAGAACAAGGGCAGCCTCTTGCATAAAAGTGCTCCAGTAGTAAAAATAATGACTTCTGAGCTTTTCAGACCGTAAACTCATGGTTTATTCAGGAAGAGTAACTAGGTTTGAAAGACTCTGTGGCATTTTCTGAAATGTTAATAATTACTATCTATGGGGATAAGCCAGAATTTGACAGAAGTACACTTTCAGGCTATGAAAATGTTTTTGGTTAGTTATGCATGGAAAGGAATGGCAGAATTTTCAGAAGTCCCTCTTGTCCTACTGTTCCTTTCATATTTTTCTCCCACTCTCAACTTCACTTCTTTTTCCATTTTGCTCCTTATACTTTGAATAACTTCCCATCTGCCACATGCCAAATCTCCTTTAGATCCCTCCTTAAAACCTACTTCCTTCACATAACCTACTTATGCTGATATTTTCACCACGACATCTCCATTCATTCCCCATCTGAACTATTGTCCCATAAATCATATTTGTCTTGCTTAGATTGTCAGCACTAAACATAAAGCATGTCCCGGATATTCTAGCAGTCATTCCTAGTCTGCTGCCACATGAATGATAGCACGGTCTTGTATCAATTTCTGTACATTTCCCAGCAGGAAAGAGGAGAAAAAATAATTCAAAGAGCTTCACAACAGCCCTGAAGGCTTGTCTGTATTGCACAGCTGGGAACAAACATTTCTTCCTGCTCTGAACTACAGCTCACATCATTATTAGATAACCAAAGGTTAAATATAACTAACAAATGTTTGTTCCTATTGCACGTGACAGTTCTTTATACATATACGAGCATCTCAGTAGATACTAAAATATACCTTTCTTCTGAACATAAATCTCTCAAATGACTCAGTATCTGAACCTTAATGGAAAACATAATTGTTAGCCCTTAGCAGTCAGCAACAAGAAATGCATTGCTTAAAATTTGACGAGAAAGATCTGTGAACAGAATTTTGTCAGGTCATATTTAGTCAACAACTCTCTTTTTTTTGATTGTGAAGATTAATGTTTTTTCCATTAAACTTATGCCAAAACTTCGACTCTCTGGAAATAAAACATTAGTTTAAAGAGCTACTCATTATCATTTGTTTTACAGTAAAAAATAAATGTAATGAATTAAGATATAAACCATTTTGTCACACAGCAGTATGTTAAAGAAGACATGGAAGGTGACCTGAATACAAATAGTTCGTACATCGTTGCCAAGTTCCCAACTACTGTAATGTTTGCACAGATCCCATGCAAAGACAGGAGTTTCACTTGCTCAGACTGTCAGTTTTGGTTAGCTTACCTTGTACAAATGTAGTGATGACCGGCTGCCATCTTCATCACCTGCAGTGTGCAGAACCCTCTCTTGTGTATTACCACCCACTGGCCTAACGTCAGCACAGGCATGGATGCACGCTCAGTGGGACCTGCTGGGACGTAACACCTTATGTGTGTGAGTAAAGATTCCTCATATGCGTAGGAGATTTCAGAATAAGTCCTAGTATGGGGCAGCTGCAAAGGAACGACCACTTCTTAGAAGTTCTTCTGCAACTTCAGTAAGTAGTGCTGCTTATCCGAAACAGCAGATCCTGAGATAGTCTTCTTGCATGCAAAGACCATTGCCGCGTCTTGGAAACAAAACTTGGGAGGTTCCAAGTATTTCTGGGAACTGACAGATGGAAAGGGATTGCATCCAGAGTCCTGCAGTATAAATTCATGCTTGTTTGAAATCAAAGCATTAATCTAACACTGAAAATCTATTAAATATCTAGATGAGAAAGGTAAAAGAATATATAGTGGTAATTTGTTTATTTTTTAATAATATTAACTACAGCGTCAAAAAATCATACCAGGAATTCTTGCAAATCTTACAAATCCTTAACTTTGAATTGCCCTTTATCTTCCAGAAAATGCTATGGTCATCAGCTGTTTTCCTGTCATGCATTCAGTAGGATGTAACTCACATTATACTGCAATTAAGATTTTATTCTCTGTTTCGGTTTGTGAAACAGTACCTTGGTCACTCTTCCTCTCAGGCCATATTATTTTTACAGATGGTTTTTTCTCACAAAATCTATTAGATTCATTCTTAACCTACAGAGATCTGGAACTGCTGTTCTTGGCTTCAGGGACACTAACATGACAAAGCTGGAAAAGCGTTGACAGATTGTGCCTTTGTAAATGGGGACAGATGTTTTGCAAGGGCTGAGAAGCTAAGGAATTTACAGAATTCCAAAATCCCAGCGAATTTATTGCTTCTGCCACCTCTAAAATACCAGTACTTTGATGTGTGTCCCATTTCCCTGATTCACCAGCACTGTGAGTTTTGGAAGCATTGGTTCTGGTTCTGCAACATGAAATACTTTGAAAAGGCTGTCATTTTTCAGGGGAGAAATGAGTATTTTAAGAAAACATTACATTCCCTTCCAGAAAACAATATATTTTCAAGATGCTCCCGCTTGGCTACTTAAAAATTGTAGTCAGAATTTCTACTTAACTGCAGATAATTCGGGCATAAAATAAAAACAAACCACCGCTGGATTCTTAAGCTGGCTGCCTTTTGCTCCATGTCAAAAAGTTCTCATCTTTTCTCCTGCCAGCTTTTCAACCTCATTTGGATCTTAATATTTACAAGAAAAAGTCTTCATACTTCTCACATCAGAGCAGACAATAATTGTTCAGGTACATCTGTGAGAGCTCACCACCTTCATTTCAGTATCTCAGGTTATAATTGAGGAATGCACTTGAGCAAATCCATCACTTTTTAGCAGTGCGTAGACTACACAGATGCTCAGCTGTTTTCTGAATGAGAATGTTTCCTTACAGATCATAGACTTGGAACCTGTTCAGTACTTATTTTCATGCAACACAAGAAGTACATTTCATCTTTTCAGGGTTAACTGTTCCAGGAATTAAAAGCAAAAGGAAATGCACTGTTTGTAGGTAGGTTTCTACAGCTGTAGAAACAGGTTCCTTTAAGGAGTATTTTTACATTCCCATTTTTCAAAGTCAGAGTGCACTTGAATGTATGAGTAAAAACAATGGTTACCTGAATGCAGGCATTACAAAGCAGGAAACTGGGAGCTGAGAACCGATTTTAAAGAGACCTATTCCTGCCTCAAGGAGATGGCATTTTGTTAGATTACATCTGATACTCTAATAGCCTGAACCCTCATGAGCGACACCGCTGTTGGGAACCTGGCACTGCTGGTACAGTGCACAGTTGAACCCCAACTGTGCTGCATGTGAGGCAGATACGATTGTTTGCATTTTGGAAATCAGCATGCTTTTACAGAAATAACCATCGTCATCATCTGATGTCAGCTCCACAGCACAATGCAATGATTCACCCACTGCTTACAGCAAAGAGTTTTAGAGTCCATGCTTCCCACTGCAGAATGACAACATTCAGACTTCAGAGAAGTCAAAGTACCGTATGTCCAAGGGATATTATACCAACCATAACTTTAATTTCTTACTTAATTTGACAAAATCTACCTTTGTCAAAACTACCCTGCCTGGTCTGGTGGTTGGTGATCCTGCACATAGCAGCGGGGTTGAAACTCGATGATCATTGTTGTCCTTTTCAACCCAGGCCATTCTACGATTCTATACTCCACATTGCCACAGGATTTCCAGTCTGCCTGTGAAGTCCAGACTTGGTATCCCAGCAGTCTGCCACATGACACAAAAATACATGACTGATTAGCAGTCAGTTGTTTTTATAGCAGCGTGGTTCTGTACACATGCCTTCCTCCAGTATCCCTTCCCTATTCCCAGAACAGAGACACTCAGAAGTCACAGATTACTATATTACATCAGACACCCTCATTAAATCACAGCAGACACCGTTATCTTTTGTATCCATCAAACCATGAAAGGTTACCTGAGTTACTAAAAAATTCCAGGCGTGTCTTCTTAATAAACAACAGTATAGTGATTAATTACTAAGAGAATCTGGTGCCTTAGGAGCAGCTTTAATTTGGAAAGTTTAACATACTCATTTACCAGCCAACTGAACTCTCCACTTCTCACTTTCTCAGGTCACCTGCAAGTAGGAAAGATTTATGTGAGCAAGAAATATTGTTACTTTTTAACGTGGTGGTGTTTTTTTAAGCGACATATCTCAGATAGAGAAGTAGCCCCACGATGCATACAAAGAAAGAGACTTGGCTTTGAGGGGATTTGGTATGAGCTGGGTCACAAAGGCAATTAAAAGTCGTAAACCAGATGTATTATGTCTGTTCAATCCTTTTCATTTGTGTCAGAGGGTGAAACCGTAGCATGGTACGCCCTGGTTCACTGTGTCATTTTAAAACTAGGAGCGATGTAAACAGAAAAGCAGCTCTTCTTGTGAAGAGCACTCGTATTATTCCACCAAATGATGAATTTGAAGCTGCAGATGCGTGTGCTTTTTAAAGGCTGTGATTCTATACTAGTAGTCATTCAGTAGTTTGGATTCACATTCATTCTGATTCATTTTCTTCTGTATCCCCCAGCACCTTTACACAGGGTGAAATTTATGTAAATAAATTACACCATTAATGCTGTCTTCTCATTCACCTGTGGAATGCTTCATATGAATGACTGCTTCACGTAAAACACGCGTTTAAGTTTCATGGGACCGAGCTGGACTGAATATGCTTTCTGCTTCCATGGAAGATCAGTATAAACACAGTGAAATTAGTAAATCATGCGTGTGGTTGCTTAGTGAGGAGTTACTCCAGTTAATTATATTCCTGTTGGTTTTGGCAAATAACTAATGCGACAATATTTACTCTTGTTTAATAAGCTGAAGCAAGCCCTGAGCCTCTTCAAAATCACACTCCGTAGAGCACAAAAACTGTAAAGACTGCAGAATGACAGTTCGGCTTGAAAATACTTTCCTTGCTTATCTGCCAAATTTCCTGCAAGCAGAGAAGGATTTGCTACTCAGTGAGGTATCTATACAGGTAACTGGTGGGGGAGATGTTGCAACACCTTGGTGGCACTGACCAGCTGGCAGTATGGCATCATTCCTAAACAAATGCTCTCTTTGATAGCGCTGGGGGAGAGGGAACAAGAGTCTCTTTGGATCAGGATCAGGATCAGTACCACTGATACTAAAACTAGCTGACGCATCCCCTTCTCTGCTCCCAACAATCCACTGTGTCTGGCTGCCCAGAAGACCTCTAGACACGTAGTATGCTATGGCATAGCAGCGTTACCCCCATTGCTTCAGGTTCCCTGAATTCCCAGTGACACCAGCCCTGAGGCAGAACTACTCAAAATGATTAAAAATTTCTATCACTGCCCCTCAGAATTTCACCCTCATTGGCCATCCCATTCTCATTTCACCTGGCCTTGTTTGGGTCATATTTGTGTTCTCATCTGCACCTGTGAGACCTGCTGGGGGTGACAGGGAGGAGAATGCCATACGTCATCCCTAAACAACTTGATTTCCACAGCCAGACAGAAACGTGCCTGTAATTTACTTTATACTGCCAGTGCTTTCTGTGAGAGGAAATTGTTGGGCCACTGGAAGTTATTTATTTTCTACTATATTTTATTAGGTTATTTCCTGTTTTTCTTCCTGTTCCTTTGCTCTGTCTAATTTGGCAGATTGATTTTCTTCTTGTACTTTCCCTCTTCCTAGATTGTTCTCCCTGTCCTATTCACCATCTACTTTTCCAAATCTTTTGGATATCAGTTGAATTTTTGAAAGTAGACTTAACCACGGATTTCAACTTTTAAAATTCAGGTAAAGATTTTCAGCAGTTGTTTTTTTTTTCATATTTATTTTTTCTTCATATTTTCTTCATATTTATGTTTTATTTTCCCCAACCTTATGCTAGCCCTTTTGTTCCCCACATGACAAAAATTAACCTGTTCCAGGAAAAGAGACCCTCTAAAGTTATGTGTCCCCTTAGACTGAGATAAATTGAACAACATTAGATGCATCTATACCTTGGGAAAAGTGATCATTAAGTTCAACTCACAGAGAAAAAGCCCCATGGGATCCTTGGTTCATTCAGGCTGAGCAAAGGCCATAGCCAGCACAGCAAATTCCCAGATTTGACGTATTTAAGCTATTTGATTTGCCAAATATTCTTTAGACATATTGACACAGGTCCTTGAAGTGGAATTGCTCAGCAGTTAGTTTCACTCATCAGCTGCATCAACACACATCCAAGGAAGGCGGGGGTTTTGTGTTATTCCTGCAGCATTTTTTTTTTATTTCTCTTTTAAGAAAAAAATGACTGGACTTGTATATATTTTTAATGAAGTTGTTACTTCTTCAAACTCTTTCAAAGTAAATAATGCTATTGCAGAAAACTATCAATTCAGTTCAATAGCACATAAAACAATTAAAGAAGATGATTTACCAAAATCCCATCATTACAAAACCCAAACAAGAAAGACTCATCTATTTTAAGTGCATATTTAATAGCAACTGGTCACAAGCCATCAAAACTGGAGAAGGAAAGTCCTAACATTGCTTTTCTAATCAGTTTCTAAAACATTATCTAAGTTTTAGCATTTGTTAACTAAGCACAAATTTGAGAGCATTGAGGGGAAGCAATATGCTCAAAGCAGATTATAGAGTCAAGAATATGCTGATACTAAAGGCACTGAAAAGCTATTTTTTATGCCAAGAAAGAAAAGAAGCCTTGGGGTATGACCTGGAAATTTGAACACTTGAAGAACAAGGGTTCAGCATTTTTTTTATTTTTCATTTTTGGCACACTCCATTCACTCCAATTTACTGCTCATGCACTTGGACACAGATTCAACTGTCTCCTGTATCCAAGGATAATGACCTACCACTCCAGTGATTTAGTAAACCTCAACTCTGCTCAACCACTCAATCAGTGATGGGCTAATCCCTTAATGGCCATTTGTGTCTTTCCAGTGCATCCTAAGGAGTTCTGCAACACTCTGATTCCGCTGCAGAGAGTTAGATGCACTCCTTCCGCCCTCGTTATCTTATCAGGTAGCTAATTCCCACAAATGATCATGCAGTTTCAAGTTTAAGATGAAATTGCAATTGAATCATAAATTTGTCACTCTTTAGACAGCTGTAAAGTCAGTAAAATCTTGATCAAGTGGGGATTAGTCACTGGATTGAACAATTAAGACCTGTGAGTGCATCTGGCCCTCTGTCAGAGACATGTTTATTGATAAAAAAAAAAGTTTATGTAGAGGTTTAAAATGTTATTAATTCTTAAGTGGAGTATAATCCCTTATCTAGTATATTGTGACACATGGCTAGCTATCCCGCTAACGCCTTGTTCAGCCCAATTGACTATTTAAGCAGAATTAGTCTTCTGAAATAAGGATGACTGTGAGCCTTTACAAATACCAGAGCAGAGTGCAGAGGGAGATGTCATCTGCAAAAAATTGTTTGCTTCTATATTATTTTGGAGTCAGTAAAGAAGACCCTTTCAGATTACCTGGTTATACTTCCATTAAAGTGTTCGTATATGTTAAGTGATGTATTTCCTCCACAAGAAGAATAAATTTCCCCCAAAGAACTGACACATACACACATATCCGAGTACTACTTTGAGAAAAAAAATAAGGCAAAATTGGATATTTGAATGCTTATTATGGGCTGCTCATTACATAATGGAAACAAATAGAGAAGATAGGCACTTCCTGCAAGTTAGTGACCCCTGTCCAAAGTTCTCTTTAGTAGAGATTTTTCCCATTCTATTATGCATCCATGTTTTACCATGATCTACTTTTGATAGTTTATGGTAGGAAATGCTAGATTTCTTAAACATGAAGCATTGCTGTTCCATGGTTGTAAATGTTGAACCTTTTGTATGTCGAAAATGGAAATAATTTCTTAAATGCAAATACAGATGGATTTAGATTCTGGCTACTCCTATAGTTTGTCAGTTACAGAGATTTTATTGTGTTGCTGCTGCGAACAGAAATTTGGAGATTTTGCTGGCAGCAGAAATTTTTGCTCATCTTTGTTCTGATTGAGATTTGGCTAGTAAATTAATACTAAATGATTTCAGGTAAAATTCACTGATACCATGAGTATCAGAGTATCAGAATTGAAAGCGAAAGGGCTGGGGAGCATACCCACACACTGCCAGGCAGTGAGAGAGCGAGTCCCGTGACTTGTGGGTCCTCTGGGGTGTATGTAGTTGTGTTCTGAGAGCCAGGTATTCAGGAAATCAGCAGTCCATGGGAGTGGGGCATTAGCTCTTTAACTCCCAGTGCACTACATGATGTTATGATGTGGAATATCGATAACAAAAATCATAAAACCATGACATTCCATCCCTTATTCCACATCACTAAATCATGCTTAATATATACATACACACATACAAACAGTAATTAACATGCATTATGCACACACATATTTATATACATATATATACATGGAATTACTGACTGCACTCCCCCAACATCAAATTCCCTTGTGGTACACATTGAACATCCCCATCTTTCTGCATCACCCACCAAGTGGACTCAGGTCCCTGGGCAAAAACAGTTCCACAGAAAGTTCTGCCCTTTCCAGAAGCTGGAAGGACCCAAACAGCTTTTCCCAAAATGCTCTTTACACGTCCCAGAGGGACCTTATCTCCCTCTACAGTACGTAGGGAGCTGGATAGGACAGGACCATCGATACTGACCAATCCTCTAGTATTGACCAACCAGGCGGCTTCTGACAAATCCTTCTCCTAGTGCTTAAATGTTCCACCACCCATTGCTTTCAACATAGCTTTTAACAACCCATTGTATCGTTCAATTTTACCAGAAGCTGGTGCATGATAGGGGATAAGATAAATCCACTCAATGTCATGATCTTTGGCCCAAGTATTTACAAGGGAATTTTTGAAATGAGTCCCAGTACCTGATTCAGTTCTTTCTGGAATGCCATGTCACCACAGGACTTGTTTCTCAAGACCTAATATGGTGTTTCAGGCGGTAGTATGGGGTACTGCATATGTTTCAAGCCACCCAGTTGTTGCCATAAGCACATAATGCTTACCATTTGAGATTGTGGCAAGGTGATAGAATCAACCTGCCACGCCTCCCCATATTTATACTTTTGCCATCGCCCTTCCCCCCAGAGAGGTTTCATCCTCTTGGCTTGTTTAATTATGGCACATTTCACAGTCATGAATAACCTGTGCAATAGAGTCCATAGTTAAGTCTAGCCCTCAGTCTCTAGCCCACTTATATGTTGCATCCCTTCATTAATGGCCCGAGGTCTCATGAGCCCACCAAGCTAGAAATAATTCACTCTTGTGTTTCCAGTCCAAGTCTATTTGAGTCACCTCAATTTTGGCAGCTTGATCTACCTGATGGTTGTTCTGTTGTTCCTCAGTAGCCCGACTCTAGGGCACATAAGCATCTACATGACACACCTTTACAACCATATTCTTTATTTGGGCAGCTATGTCTTTCCACAGTTCAGCAGCCCAAATAGGTTTACCACTTCTTTGCCAGTTATTTTGCTCCCACTGCTGTAACCACCCCCGTAAGGCATTTGCCACCATCCATGAGTCAGTATAAAGCATTGGCCACCTCTCCCGTTCAGCAACATCTAAGACCAGCTGGACAGCCTTTACCTCTGCAAACTGGCTTGATTCTCCTTTTCCTTCAGTGTCCTCTGCAAATCATCGTGTGGGGCTCCACACACCAGCTTTCCATTTCTGTCCCTTCACGGGGGCAACTAACATCGATACTGGTGCCTCCTGTGACTGATCAGGTTTGACTTGGAGACACCCCCCTTTGGCTTAAACCTCAGCTCAGAAGCTTTCTCTCTCCAGAATAGGATTATGTAGAGCTCAGTAAGCACAAGCCAAGCCCCAAATAAGTCATACCTCAGATCTATCTAAGCCACACCATCCCTAACTTAAATACTGGCTTAGTTTCTCAGGATCCCACAGGTGTTCAAGGGTGAAATCCCATGACACTGCAGGTCCCCACACTTCTAAGGTTTTTCCTCAACCTCTCCATATTCCCTGCCAGTCAACATTCTCTGGTCTGGGAGAAGACTTCTTCCACAGAACATGAATGGAGAATTTGGAGATGCCAGGGATTAAACCCGAGACCTCATACGTGCAAAGCGTGTGCTCTACCACTGAGCTACATCCCCTGCCAGGTAGGCAGCAGGTAATAACTGACCAAATTCTTCTAGTGCCACCAGTGTCATTTTTTTCTGATTTATCTGGTGCAATGGGAAGACAAACAAACAAACAAACAAAAAAAAAAAAAAAAAAAAAAAAAACAGAAGCATTGCTATATCTGTAAATTAACACAGGATTTGATTGCCTAATGAAAATTTTTATGTTTTGCTTTCTTATTATGAAAATGATTCACTGGAATTTCTCCAGACAAAGAGAAAGTGGAATTTGCACTCATTGCAACCTGAATGCTTTCCTTTCATAGCTCTGAGTACAAGTTGTCTTCTTTAAGCTGATCTGTACCCTTCAACCTCGTTGCTTTTCTCACAAGATACTGAAACAAAACATTCAGCTTGGGGTTTCAAAGAAACACTTTGTTCAACTAGACACAGCAGTTTTCAGCATTTGATTGCCACAAAAGGAGAAAGAAAGAAAGAAAAAGAAAGAAAGAAAGAAAGAAAGAAAGAAAGAAAGAAAGAAAGAAAGGAAGGAAGGAAGGAAGGAAGGAAGGAAGGAAGGAAGGAAGGAAGGAAGGAAGGAAGGAAGGAAGGAAGGAAGGAAGGAAGGAAGGAAGGAAGGAAGGAAGGAAGGAAGGAAGGAAGGAAGGAAGGAAGGAAGGAAGGAAGGAAGGAAGGAAGGAAGGAAGGAAGGAAGGAAGGAAGGAAGGAAGGAAGGAAGGAAGGAAGGAAGGAAGGAAGGAAGGAAGGAAGGAAGGAAGGAAGGAAGAAAGGAAGGAAAAAAGGAAGAAAGGAAGAAGACTAAATGTAAATTTGGCCCAATGAAATTGGTATTTGGGACAGAAAACTATGGCTGCCCTTCTGAAAAATCAGTTAACTTTGCAATATAGTTTATATAGCAATGTTACGGTGTTCAAATTCGCATTCATGCAATAACAAAGCATTAACTCCACATGAGAAACTGTGATTAATTAATGTTATGGAAGAAATGAATACCTCCTGTAGTAAGATAGCAGTGATATTTTTTCCTCACAGTTATGCTGAGCAGCACCAAATGCAATATCATATGCAATAAACAACCATCATAGTGTTTAGCTCTATTAAATGTTCACAAGGCTCAGCTGGAAATAAAAGTATATATAATTTTGACAGTGCCTAATAAAGTTCTGTGTCTTTAAAGTACTTTACCCACTGTAACCACCAGTACACAGAGGTGGTTAAGCCCATGCCTGCCCCTCACTGGGGCTTTACCCAGTGCAGCATTAGTACAGGTGGCTGGCTAGGTGGGTGCTTGGGGCTGGGGCACATACACCTGCCCACATTGGAATGTTTTAATTTGCATTCACTGAGGCAAATTCTCCCCCCCCATCACACCCTATGTTCTTTGTCAAGTCACAGCTGAAGGGCCTCTTGCTCAAGGAACGCAGCCTGAATTCTTCTGACAACCAGGTTGGATTAGGGTGATTCACTTAATGAATCAGACAGAACATACCCTACATCAGCCATTGCTTTTCTGTGCTGCTCAGAAGCATGATTTTGTAAATAACTCTAAAATTCTGCTTTCATGGGTCACAGTCATTTCATTTTGCCCTTGCCTTGGGCTGATTAACACAAATTAAATTTCATGCCAGTCAGCTCGAGCAATCTGCACAGGGCACAGACATTCAGAGGTTCCACTAGAAGGCAAAATTGTTTTTACCAGTCACTAATGTTTTCAGAAAAGGTCAGAATTCTGACTGTATCGATATCCAAGAGAAAGAACAAAAAACTTGAACTTCAAACACATTAATCTTAGATTTAAAAGCACAACTGAAAAATCCAGCTGGGTTCCTTAGGATTTTTTTCCAAGTGTAGTATATGTCTGAATAAAAACATTTTAAGTGTACAACAACTCTGCCTTTTAAAGATGGATCTCTGTAAAAAGAGCCAGGAATGTACTTAGCTCTTCCCAGAAAATGGCCAACTTAAACAACGCACAGTGACAAAATTTCCCCTGACTGCAAAAAATGTAATACATTTCATGACTATTTACTACACTGCTCCTAAAGTGAGTCCACGTTCTGAGCTAGTATTTCAGCTAAGTCTCGTGATTAGCTCAGCCCTATCTTCTTACATTAAATATTAATTTCAGGCAGAGAGGGGAAGTTTTTTTTTTGTTTTGTTTTGTTTTGTTTTTAATAAAAAATACTGCCCTGGGTTTCTCTGTCACATAAAATTATGTTCTGCTTAAGTAACATTCAAATCTTACAGTGATAAATGCAGAATCACATGTGAGACACACTAGAACACAGCAGAACTACAGCGCTGTACAGAATATCATCGTGCGACATACTTTCCATAGTCAAACTGCATATTCATTTGGTATAACTAGTATGCTAAACTGGGAATAACTAGTGTTTTCTGAACCTAACCTGGCAATTTTGGGTCAGGTTGAAGCCCTATTCCTGTTAACTTTGGGAAAACATGGGACCTTCTCCTCCTTTCTAGATAGGGATTTAAGACTGCAGATTCAGCAGAGGCTGATATTGGAATATTGCATTATACTACATGTATTAACAAGGGAGATTAATGTTTTAACTGGCTAGTCTCAACATTCGTAGTTAATTGGGAAATTCAATCTGTAGTGGTTTTTGTTTCCCTACAGTACCCAGTTCCAATAAATACTCTGGTGCCATTAGAAATTACATTGCATAAGTCTCTATTAAACAAAACATTTCAAGATGTAAAACCTTAGAAAGAACAGTGTGCTTTTTTGCAGAGGCGGTCCCCTGAAAACTAGGTTGGGTCAGCCCAATGTTTTTAATATAATTTGAGACACCTAGCCTGCACAAAGCGTTTGGTCATCTGGTTACTTGAAACAACGCGTCAGAGGAAACAGGTGAACTACAGAGGGTCTTCAGTAAGAAGACTAATCACCCAGGTATCAGGCGCTTCATGTTTGTCATTGTGGCCATGAAACAGCCTCCTTTTAGCTGACTGACTTTAATTTAACCCATGCTCATAACCCAGTGCCCAGCATATGCACATGCACATCCACTGAGCGTGAGAGCCAGAGAGTGGGAGGACAGGATGACAAAGGGCAAGGCCAAGACTATCCAGTTTGGATCTGAAGTTCAGCTCCAAAGGCTTGACGTGAACATATACACAGCTACTGCTGCTCCGTGTGCTGTGTCATTAAAAACAAGGCTCTACCGATTGGAGCCAGGAAAATTTCCTCACTAGTGCACTGGCTAATTTTTTTTTTCTTTAGCATATCACCATTTGTTAAAGGTACAGTGGGAACGTCTTCAGTGTTGGATTTGTTTTAGAAAGAAGGGAGCCTCTGAAAGGCAGAACCATTAGGCCGGAGTGGGCTGGATGAGGGCTCAGGGGTTAACAAAGCAATCGTGGGCAGCCATCAGGCAGAGAGGGTAGCAAACATACTGGACACAATCAGGTGATAAAAGCCGATAAGAGATGACAAAATTAAGAAAATAAAGAACACTGTTACAAAGATTTATAGATCAGCTAAAGCAGAGCGAAATAAATGAAAACAAACACTGATAAAATAGAAATGGAGCATCAGCCATATAAACAGATAGGAAACTTCAATGCTTCTGTGTAGTACTATGACACTGCTTTGTTTATACCAGCATTGACCTTTTGCTCCCAAAGAAGTTTATTAACCATCTTGGTCTTTCTTTGTGTTGCTTTACTCATCAAGAGAAAGTTGTACGGGGTTGATACTGATGAATGGCTTTTTCAGAAAGTCAAGTTATCCTTGACTAGATGCAGATGGCCTAGTAAAAAATGAATGCTGCCAGCAGACATTGTCTTTATCAGTAGTAAAAGTTCAGCAGGGACTAGACTTCCTCATCTCTGGCCAGAGAAACCCAGCCTTCTGTTTCAGCACCGTATCACATATTGTCCTAATGAATTCTTGTAACACACTGCAGCCCAGATAAATACGCTTATATTAATGGTTTTTGGCAGTCTGGGGCATGGTACAGAATTGACACAAGTGTTTGGATTCTGCCTGAAGCAGACATTAGGAATTTACAAAGCTTAGAAATATTAGACCGTTGTTAGGCTGTTTGTCCTGTGTGCTGACCTCCAGTATTGCACGCTGCAGTTCACTCTCGCTAGACTGCCTCCACAAAGGGAAGCATGCAGCATGCCATGCTGACGCCCTGCAGCTCAGGGCAGAGGGAGAAAGCAGCTCCGTCACTGGGAAGTTTCATTCATCCCACAGCAGTACGAGCACTACTCTGAGATCCTATTTCTAGCAGCCCAGTGGACAACACTCACTGCAGGTAATTCAAATCCTGCTGCCATGTGGCCTTTCTTTCATTCTGTTAATTCTTCCTGCCCGTAATAGAAAAGAAATGAGTGAAAAGAGCAGTGAGTGATTTATGGAGGACTTCTCTTCGGAGCATGAAGCAGCATTCTAGGCAACCCCAAGGACAGTAGGATCTTGGCCTTTAAAGAAGGCCCCAGGCAATACCAGAGACAAATAGCAACCAGATTTTAAAAGCTGTGATTCTCAGTAGCTGCCCAGAGCCACTTGGAGAAAGGCTGCAAAAACAACAACAGTACAGTGCTCGGGATACTGAAACACACTTTGAGTTGTGTTACACGATATTCTTCAGCTCGGACTGCTGCTTTGCAAGCGCTGTAACTTTCTGTTGTAAGTTAGGAAATTCCAGCAGCGGCAGCGGGTGGCTGGGCTGTATGGAGTTCCCAGAAATGCAGCTGTGCTATAAACAAGGAAACCTTCCAGGCTGAGCCACCTAGTGTCTGAGAATGGAAAAGCTTCCAAGTTCTGTGTTGGGCCGCGGTTCTTCCCACGCAGCGGATAAAAACCTCTTTATTTGCATTTACAGCGTACCTTTTGCTGTGGCATGAGGCCCACAGCTTAAGCTAAAAAGCTCAATGATGTACCTAAAAATGTCAGAGGCCCTTCCAGGAGGGAACATTAGGCATGTGTGTCTACTGGTACAACAGTACTACTAGAGCACATTCACAAAGACACACAGTATCCCAAGAAGCCCTGGGGCAGGATTTCTTTCCAGGCAATGAGGCTATTTATTTATTTATTTGTTCATTAAGTTGTGTTTTTCACCCTTTCATTCCAACGAATGGGAGTCCTGGGGCATGACTCAGAGGCGAATGAGACATAAAAAGAAACAGCCCGAAAATAAATACAGTTGTATTTCCCTCCTGCACCACCATACTAAGGAGTTTCAGTGCCCTGTGTGTTTTTTTAATCCTCTCGCACCAAAAGAGTGTTTTCCATGCTGGGGAAGGGCACGTGGTTTTGTACAAGGTCCATCTAGCCATTCAAGCCAGGATGGTCAGGCAGATCTTTCCATTACTGTTCAGCTTATTTTTGCAGATTAAGATCTTGGCTCTGCAAGAGTTAACCAGAATATGAGCAGCCTGTTTCACATTTAAAAAACAAACAAACAGTGATGCTATTAAATAATATTTACACCTATGTGATACGCATTTATTCACCAGGATTAAAGAAGCCTTGCCTGGGACTGTACTTTTATCATTCAAGATGTTCAGCGCCTTTAAACCTGTGCATTTGAACACCTTACCTGTGGCCTGCAAGCTCTTTATGGCAGCATTTTCCTGAGCTCCTACCATCCCTAGCCCAAGATCCGACCATGTTATGTGTGGCTTCCACGAGAGTACCACCTTTCAGACCATCCTCAGCACTCAGAGCCCTTCGAGGATTCGCAGCTGGCATTTCTGATTGGATTTCACAGTCTACGGAGAACTGTACTTTAATTAACTGATGCTCTGGCTTATTTCCAGTGGCCATGCTTGTCTTGGTTCCCTCACCACAGTTATTTAAGAACCTCTCTGTGTTGGTGGAGCCACATCAGCTCATCAGTGCAGAGATGCTTTGAGCTGGAAGGGACCTTAAAGATTATCTAGCTGATGGCCAAACAGAGCACTTAAAACCCGGCTTCATCACGCTGCTATTTGAAGCCACGGAAGTTCTGCCAGGATATTTTATGGGAATTGACACAGGCTGTGCTGGCAACGTCAACGTGAAAGTATGCAGCTTAGTACAAGCAGAGAAGAACATAATCTCTGTATATTTTGTCTTTGATTCATTTGAATCATATTCTAGCCAGCCCTGTTGTTTCCTATATTACAAGTAGTCTCTCATGAAAACTAAAAAAAAAAAAAAAAAAGTTGTGTTTTTGGGTGTTTATTTTTTTTCCTTTTGGTGTCTCTGTCTGAGCTCTGCACTGATAACTTACTACAGAACAAGCTGCTTAGGCAGGAGCTCCTCAAAAATCAGCTTTTTTAGCAAGTCTGCCAGGGCATCTCATTAGGGAACCCAAAGGCAGCAGTTACAGCCAATGCACCTGAGAGTGCACCCACTGCTACCTGCCAGGCTCAACTCCCTCTTGGACTGCTCTGCCAGCTTCCCACCACCCCCCATAGGGCACTGCAGACAGCCCTGGTGCATCTATCTCCCCAGAACACCCATATCCTCCCCTGTGCTCGCCTGCAGAGCTGGGCTTCAGAGCCCTCTTCGAGCTATTGGCCCACCATGCCTGTCCTCTGAGTTATCTCAGCTCTACCCCCGGTTTTGTCACTGTATCCTTCAATCCTCTCTCTCCCCATAAAAGTGTCTAGCTGTCTCTTAAACTCACTTTACCATTTGCTTCTTTGACCTCACTTGGCAACTTATCCTTGTGTTTATTATTTGAGGTGGAATAGTTCTGGCTACATTCCTGGTTTTACTCTTAATTGTCTAATTTTTAGAACGGTGTCAGTGGGGCTGGGTTTGGGGTTTGTTTTGTTGGGTTTTTTTAAACTCACCACGTTTGTGACCAGATCTTCACTCTCAGTAGGCTCCTTTGTGCCAACTGGACTTCCAGGAACTAAAAGGATCCTAATGAATCTTTTATGGGATCTTCCCAAATATTGCAGCTGGATCTTCTTGTCCATTAGTGCCATTCTGAACTGCATACGTTGCCTTTAATGACATCTTTGTTAACTCATGGAAGGAGAAGTTTCCTAAAGCGTGGAAGCGTTCCCCAGCTCAAACACTGAGTGATTCTCCCTGCCCATTCTTGCCCCAGGGGGAAGGTACAAGCAGGGCTCGAGCAGGACTGGGCAGTACAGCTCTGACCATCCTCTGGCAACACACCTCTGCCAGCTGGCTGCATTTGTGTACCCACCTCACCAGGTGCAGGCAGCTCTGAGGTGCAGAGCTGCAGGTATCTTCTTGGAGGCCCTCAGTCCACCCCAAAGCCTTGGACTGGATTTACTGTCAGGTCACACTGATGATTGGAAAACACTGCATGTGATAGAGTTTTCTCAGTGCCTGCCTGCAGGAGAGGGAGGAAGAAACACTGGTTTAAAGCACCCACCTGTGTCTTCAGGACCCATTTCAGTAGCCATAAGGTTGGTGGAGCAGTTTAATGAATCCTACTAGCATCCTGAAACAGATAGGCCAAGTTGGATTGGTTTCTACAATGAACAAGCTGCCTAAACCACCATGGAAAGGGAAACAAAGAGCTCTTCTCTGCAAGTCTCCTGCTTCCCTTGAAGGAATGACTGGACAATAGGACTGCCTTTATGTTGTTTGCTTTACTGCAGCAAAGTAGCGTCTTGGGACCTACTTTTTGGTCACTGCAATTCTCTTAAAGAATATGACATGCACCAAGAGTACCATCAGGTGGTTACAATCTAGGCATGTTAGGTCTTAAGTTTTCAACAAGCAGAGAGGACACTTGGTTGGAGTCATCTACCTTGAAAAAACTGGTGCAAGGGAATCCTTGAATCTTGGCTGACAACATCGGAGAGAACTGACATCATGTTCCCTTTCCTACCCAACATGTACTGTACCTAATGAAGTGACAAGAAAAAACACAAGTGCTACTTATGCCACTAACATTCTGTCTTCTGGGGGGTGATGAAAGCTACAGAACAGAAGAAGTATGTCAGCCAAAGTAGACATTTAACCATCAGCCAAAATAACATTGCTGAGTAGTTTCAGTTTATGAACACAGGTCAGAGGCATAAAAGACTTTCCCTGTTTATTGTGGGATTGAAAATTTTCCAGAGAGCTAAGGATACTTGTGAGATAGAATAGCATGCAGTCCCCTCATCTTTCACATGGAGGTCAGGCTCACAGAAACTCAGGCTTCTGAGCAGTTTTGCTTGCCACAGAATGAGGAATTGCATGCTGCAAGAAACAGCATCTGGGGGCTGCTTCCGAGAAATTCATGTAGTAAAGCACTTCAATAAAGGTGGCTTACCTTGCTGATAGAATCTTGGAAAAACGAAAATGAGAGGGAGAGACATAAGATGCCTCGTGACAAAGACTGTAAAATGACTAGGAATAAAAATAAAAAAGATCTTCTAAACATCACTGTTGTCTTCTCTGCAGTCGGAGTGTCAGAGGACATAATGAGCATCACACAACGGAGTAGCAGCAAGTGCTTTCATTGAAAAAGGGGCGGCAGCAAAAACAAAGGGGGACACTCTGTCACTCATCACCCCACACTTTTTTTCTTTTTTTCTTTTTTTTTTTTTGCCATCTACCATTATTATTATTTGGCATGCCATTCACCGAGCAGAAAAAGTATGGATGTAGTTATTTACAGGTCACTGGAAGCCTGGTCTATGCTGCAGCGGAGTTTTGGTTATATTTCACAAAAGATAGTTTTATTTATGTTTGACTAATGCAGGCGCAACTGGAGGCTGATTTTTCTTTTTTTGGCTTTTAATCTAAACACTTCTGGCAGCTCTCTATTTTGGGTGCAGGCTGGAGAACATTGTTTTGTAGCTGCAGAACACTGCTGGGTAAATCAGAGGACATAGTTATTACGACTGAACTTTTCTCTCGAGAAAGAGGAGGAGTTGCTTTATTTTTTAATTCTGTGCAGTTTTATATACACCATTTACTCCAAATATTTGATGTTTGCCACACTTGTTATGAGTTTCTCCAGAGAGATGCTGTCTTTTGGCAGCAAAAGATAAAGTTGACTGATACAAATGAGTCACAGTACCCCAACAGTAATTAACAGTGATGCAATACCCCAGCGAAAAAGAGGACTTGAAGAATTAACTGTTGAGTTTTCTTGACGATGCAGCTGCACTTTAAGAGAGAAAGCTCAACCCATCATAGAACTCCATTGTGTACATTAGAGAAAAAAGCTTGGCAAGATACATTAAAGATTTTTGCTAAAGAGATACAAATATTTTGCAAGGTCAAAGGGCTCTCAGGCAGGCTGTACTTACTTCCAAAGAAAAGCAGGCAGTATGACAAAGAAACAATAATTTTTTTTTATCTCCATTTTCACACTTCATCATGTAAGAAGGACTGTCTTTTTCAACCTGCTGAACTGATTTAAGCCACCCTAACTCTAAGTTAACTTTCAAGTAAAAGTCACCGCACGGCATCCTAATCTTAGAAGTTATCTGTGCTTATGGTTTCAGCACAGTTCTACAGAAGGCCAATACTTCTATTTATAAAGTGGGTTTTACTGTTCTGCGAAGTTCTTAAACAAATCTTACAGGTTTAAAGGAAAGGAATAGTTTTGTAAAAAGATGAACAATTGAAGCAACTGTTTTACAGCACGATATGAAACTTGACACTGTTTTCTGCTGCCAGTATGATTCCCAAGTGAGATGGATAAATTGTGGTCAAGACCTGGACAGGTTAACTAGTGGTCATCAGTGCTGGTGGTACCTTTATATACAAAAAAAAAAAAAAAAAAAGGGTTCTATTGGACAGGGCATTTGAAATTTAATACCAGACATGAAACAAGACATCTGTTGGACTCTCATTTGTTTCTCTTTGAATGGGCTTTAATTGAAAGCTCAGTGAAAAATGCAGGTTACATTCTTAGTGTTATCAATAGTTTGTAACAGCAACAACATCAGAACAGTGATGCATCTAATATTTATACAGTTTCTAATTTTAGATGTCTAGGAGCAATACATTATCAGATATATATATATACACACAATTTCAAGCAATTAAAAGTAAATAATAAACCCCTCCTCCCAAAACCCTGAAACAATATATTTCCTTACACTAATAATGTCTTTTTCACATATACTTGACAAAGAGTCTTTTTAAGTTACTTATCTTAAGAGTAATCTGTTAATGGAGATCCTGGACCAGCCCCATTAAAAGTTCAGTTTTAAGTTTATACAGCTTGCTAGCCACATAACCAGTGTGGCTTTACATTGTAAACAAATCCCAAATGTCTACAATGATTGGAATCACTTTTGTGGAAAGGAGATCTGTGCATCTCGTGATGGAATAAATTCAAACAAATACATTAAAACAGAAAGAGAGGGAGAGAAATAGAGCGATTTGATGAAAAAAACAGTTTGGGGGGGATCGATTATGTGATTATTTAAAAAACAAGTTAACTTAATGGTAAGATTCTTGTTTTCTATGCAGAGGTTCTCGTTCGTCTAGCACTAGCTGCTCTAGAAATAAGTTCTTTTTTAAAAAGGGTTGGTTTGTGAAATTCAGAAGCATTGCTTCCAAGTTTAAAAGCTTGCCCTTTGGCAGTACAACTACAAAGGTTACAAAAAGTATCTCAGTGATTGTTCTGTCTCATCTGCTGAGGGTAGCAGTTCTAGCGCTTGGAAACTTCAGCATGTGCACAAAAGCAGTAAGCATGAAGCTCACCTTCAGCAGGCACTGATCACCCTACCCATGGAGGGACAAAAAAGAGTACAGTAAAAGGTACCTGAAACAGCTCAAGCAAAAATAAAAACAGAAAACTTGAAATGCCTATAGAATGCGAGTACAGTCTAGAGTAATCTTGGAACTGCGGTAATCTTGCTCGTTTTTTAATAAAATTGCAAATAAAAATCTTTTGAAGTTATTGAATAGGAAATTCTGTAAGTCCAAATGGAAGCTGAGCAGAATCCTACTGTTTAGTTAACTTGTGTCAAATGGGATGCGAAGACAGCTGCAGCTTTCTGACAGAGGTGATCGAAGATGGCTGATAAAGTTTGCAGTAGCTCATAATGTCCCATCTGGTTTATTCACTCGTTTGAAATGCCTAAAGGGCCAACTGCAGTTTAGTCATGTTCCTCTGGTGCATGTTGTGGTGACGGACTAATTCATCAGACCTGGCAAATTTTTTTTGACAGCTGGGCCATCGGCAACTGAAAGGCTTTTCACCTGTTAACAAAACACCCTGTTATTAACTGGGAAGAGAGCTTGCCTGGGACATCGCTATTTCTTCTCTTTCTGCAGCCCTGTGAGAAGCTAGGCACATCTCCGTCAGGAAAGGTGTGCTGGGCATCCTGAGAGGGTGTGAGCGTGCCCCCAATTACTGCTCACCTCAGCACCTGGTGCTTTCTTACAGCTCGCTCTGCTGATGTTTAGCCACAGCCTTTGCAGGCAAGGCACAGCATCCTGCAGAGGACCATTCCCAAAGACAGGCCCTTACTGGACATCCTAGTGTCGCGTATATATTACTCTCAATTCTTGGATGAACTGCTTCAAAAGTAACTCTGGCACCTACGGAAGCTTCGGTCACACCTTTGACTATCACTCACTAGGAGAACTGTCAGTGATTATTTAGAGCTTGACCTCTAGTCAAGGAGTATTTTTCCTGCAAGCTCAAGAAGTTCTGCCCAAAGTTATTGGAAACTGTGGTGGTGAGGGTGGTGAGGGTGGGTGAAGCAACAGCAGTCAACGTGAAGTTGCTGAACCAGGCTGAAAGTTTCCCACTACTGTCTACGTAGATTCCTTCCTACAGGAGATTTTAAAGGACCAGAATACTTAGTATTTTTATAACATTCCCATGAGTATAAATAATAGCCACTAAAAATGACCCCAAACAAAGTGCTTGCAATTTTGACAAGAAACACCATCACCTTTTTACAGTTTAATCTGCTGTCTCGATTTTCTACAACATTATGCGGAATTTCAGGCCTTGTGTCTGATGCTGCAGGAATGCTGCAGGAATGCTTTCATTAGCTCAGAGCAGTGCCCGGTGACTCCTGTTTCTTTTAGACTTGCTTTTTCTTCCCCCCGGCTCAAGATAGATGCGGTATTTTATAGTAGGTTCAGCTCTGGGACAGGACTCTTCCATGCCGTCTTACACACCTCTTACTCTCCATCTCAGGACACACTGGGGCAGGGTAGTACAAGCTCACCCAACCATTTTCTTCTCTTCTTTGCCTCACACTTTGTACATTTCACAAACATCCAAATTCAGGCAAAAATGAATCTGTGAGTGGCACCAATGTTGTGTCTCTCTGTTTGCAAAATCCCATGCAGTAAACAGATCACATAAAGCAGGAGAATCTATGCAAAATCTGTTTCATCCACGTGACGTATACGCTGGCAAAAGCATCAACCATCTCACATGAGTGCATAAAACAGGATAGGACAAAGCTGATCTGGTCAGAGCTACTGATAAAAATCACAGATTGTATCACGTGGTCTTCTTTCATCTCAGCAGCATTTGCAATATCATCCTGTGAACTGATGTGAGCTGTGGCCAAATTTTCACTGAACTACCACCACAGAAGCAGCATGCAGTCTTGCTGTTTCACAAGCAGCATGACTGTCCACTCGCGACAAGGGCAACCATCTATTAATCCTGAGCTGGGCACACACTACCTTATACAGCTTCCCTATACAGATACCAGAAATCACTTTTTGATTGCTAAAAATGTATACAGAAGTGTGGAGCTTTTCTTTTGGATTCTTTTGTTGTTTTTTTTTTCAGCAAAGATTGCTTTTACAGTAAACTTGCTTGTGGAGACAAGAGAGCAAATAGTTTAACAACTGACTTACATTTAATCCCACAACAGATAGAAGTTACTTGCACTATACTTCATCAAAATTTAACATGGAACAAGTTAACAAGCTAATTAAGCATTTTGTTGCAAGACTTAGAGAAAAGAAAGGAATGAAGCTACAGGGCAAGATGGACATGAAGAATCGCCAGCCATTGCTCATGCTTGTTCCTCTCAGGTTATGTGTATTTTAGAGTCAAAAGAGCACAACATCCAACTTGTCAATGGGAGCATCATCACAGCAGGAGCAACTAGGCTGCAGAGCTCGTGCAGAATCTGAGCTAGCGGGGCTATGAGGCTATCAGCGCTCAAGTGAGGCTGCTTTCAGCAACAAGGGCAGCGTGGGCTTGGATTGCATGGAGCAAGGAAGAACAAGAATGGGGATGTTAGTTTCACTAGAGAGGGTGATTCTTCGCTGATTTAGCTGGCCTAGGGTAAAAAAATGACTGAAGTCAGGAGAGTACAGAGTCCTTCCACGAATTAGCAGATCAGCTAGTGGTAAAATGTGAGGGGAAATGTAGTTTCTCCTAACTTCCTAACATGTAACCACTTGCCATGTTGTCCCCATGAGAATGTGACCTCTTGATGATTAAGAAAATATCTTTCTTCATGCACATGCACCAAACCCTACAGTTCACCATGAGCTACACAGAGAACTGAGTAATATGGCCACACTCTTTATCTTCTGCAAGTTGCAAATGCTGATATTGCCACTGCTTGATGCATTTCTCCAGCTGGTGCCACAGAAAATGCCATTATTCTTAGATGAATTATTTCCTTTATGAAAATCTCTTATTTATTTTTGAAAGTCTTTAATATGTGTTTTTATGGTCACGAAGAGAAGAAAGAATCCTTAGCAGAGGAAAAAAAGATTTTCAAGCTCCTTGTCGGTCAGTAGAGAAACTGAATCTAAAAGGTTAAACTCAGTATGGAAAATAGTGTGATGTCTAATAACATGACAAAAGTTGGTAAACAACTACTTCATAAAAATACTGCCTACGTAGTGGAAGGGAACAGAAGGTGTCAGTTCACAAGAATAATTCTAAAACTTAAAACACAAATGACACTGCAGTTGCTTCTTAATGGTGTTTACATTTACGTGAGGGCAGAGTAGACTAAAATGCCTGCTATTTTTTTTCCACGTATTGCTATGAAATATTATAGTTTCTGCACAAAGGTCCTTGAATATCTGAGTAAGCTTTTACTTCAGTGTCTGTCCACATGAGTTTGCAAAAGGCACTCCTTTTATCTTCTGGAGAGATTACAAAGCAGCAGCAGCAAGATCTTTGCCGTGCTACACTGCATTAGGCTCAAGTGACACTTAAGAGAAGCACAGGTAGGCATGAATACTTTAGATTACAGACCTTCAGCTGGAGCTGGAATTAAAATTTCTTTCTTGTAGGTTTTTTTCAGTGAACACAGTAGATGGAGTTGACATTTGTGGGCTGAGGCCATGATGTTCATTTCACTATAGCTAACAGAATATATTTTACCAAGCTGAAGTTTCATGAAAAAAAGAAAGCATAGTTTCAAAAGTCACTTAAATCCCATTGTAAAAAGTGATGATATTTAGGAATACAGTCACATTGGCAAGCCAGCACACTCTGATATTATTTCTGATGTTTAGAATATTTAATACTTGTTAAGAAACTTTCTAATCATGTAATTTACAACAACATTATTATAAACTTAAAAAATAATGAAATATAAATGTGAATAAAAGTTTACGCACTTGTTTTACCTGTATGAGTCCTGGTATGAGTCTTCAGATGATCAGATCTGGAGAACTTTCTCTGACAGGTTTTACACTGGAAGGGTTTCACACCTGGAGAGAGGAAAAAATCTATTTTTATAACCCAACACCTTTTGGAAGGCTGAATGACATTGGCTATTCCTGAATTTTCAAAAGTCTGGACTTTTGTGCTCCTGTTCTGAAAAATCTCATGTCCCATGCAGGGTGCCCTCATGTTTCAGCTCCCAGGCAGGGGACCATGGTCATCACCATCTCCTTGTCTGTGATTTTAAGAAGAGCAGCTGTCTAGCCTGTTAATTTAGTCCTCCAAGAACTCCAGAAATGCTGAAATGTGCTGTCTTGATATTTCAAAAAAATATCAAGCATAAAAAATTTTGATGAATTTGGACTTACAAATAGTTTTGGCTGCCTAAGAGTACAAGTAAATGATAACCTAATAAGTGATTCACCAAGAAAGACTGCTGAATCTGGGTAGCACTCAGTCCTGATCATGACTGCTGCTGCCTTCTCCACTGGATGTTAACATCTGCTATACATTTTCCTGGCTATTTTTAGTCAATTGCACTCCAGTATAATCCAACCACCCAGATCTTTGCTGTTTCTCTCCTTGCTACTCCTAGAATCCTTCTTTAGTTGGTGGAATTCAAGAAAGGCTGAAATCTAAGATGAGGTGTCTTGCTGAATTAGATACTTCAGTTGGTATGGCTTTTCCTTCTCCCTTCTGCTTTCCACGTGGAAGTTCACAGTAAGTCCACCAGCCTTTCATGTTGCATGTGTGCAGCACTCACATACTGGCATTGCCACACAAACATCAAAACATCTACAGCAGCATTTATCTGGTTACTCTTTCTCACAGAACTCTGGCTTTAAAAAACAGTATATTTATTACATTGGGAATACCATATAGCAAGCAGTTTCATTCAGAAATCTGTTTCAAAAAGATGGTGGTTGGATGAAAAGGTCACATATACAACCAAAGTAGTGCTTTAATGCCTACAACAAAAAAACCCAACACAGTTACAACCCCTTCCTAAAGCTAACTTTAAGAACTTGTCACTACCGGCGTTGTGCATGAGCAGATATATCAGAAGCTTAGAAGAACACTTTTTGGATTCCAACTTAAATAGAGATATGAACTCTTTTAAAGACTACAGATGCATTGCCAGCATACCTGTGTGTCGTCTTTGGTGCCGTTTCAGTTGGTCTGAACGAGAAAATCTTCGTTCACAGTCCTTAAAATCACACTGATATGGTTTTTCACCTGCAAAGTACCAACAGTTTATGTGAAAATGTGGCCAAACTGGGAAGTGTGCCAGCTAGAATCAGAAGATTAAATGTGCTACAGTAAGAAATGTAGGCCTCCCCACTTTCTAAAGCAATTTAGTGAAAGGACAGTCTCAATTGCTATAGAACCATACAATTGTGCTGGAACCAGTGGGGAAAGGCTGGCATAATTTACCACATTGTCACCATTCTTGAATCTGTTCATCCTAAAAAATGGTCCACCAGATGAAAGCTATGAGAACTTTTAGGTTGTATGATATTTTTTGTTTTCTGCTGAAAAAGAACAGAGATTTTTTTCTATATTTCTTTGAAAACCACAAGAAACCCTTGCCAACTGTTCCAGTTATAAACTCGTACAAGGGAACAACTTGCAGCTTGCTGTAAGTCAAATTTCAAACAAAAACTAAATAAATGATGTGGTAACTTTCAATATACTAAATGAATTCAAAGAAAGCGAGCAAAACTCAACCACAAAACAATATGTTCTTCCTCAAAACTCGGATGATGTTTCTTCCATAAAGCAATCCTAGATAGAATTTTATCTGTAGGTGCACACCTCCTGCAGGCAAGGCTGTGAATTATTGCAAAGCCTCATGGAAACACAAACTCTTCCTCCACCCTGTACAGTTCAGCAGAGACCTTCAGCATGCATTCTCCCTGGGACCAAAAGTAAGCTTCTGACTTAAAATAAATAAAGTAATTATTATTTTGAAATCCCTAGGCAAGCTAGTGTCATAAATGAACTTAGTTTTTAAAAGCAAAAGTTTTTTTTTTAAAGCACAAGGCTTCACCAAACACAAAAAGATGCAGGAAGAAATGAGCAGTTGAGGAGCCTGAGGAAAGTGGGAAACATTGCTGGAATGCAGCATACCACTGAGTTGGTGAAAATTCAGCCAGCATAAAAAAAATCTAACCTGTATGCTGTTACAGGAGGAGCTGTATGGCATTTCAGATCTGATTATCACCTTGTCTAAGGCTCCATTGCACAACACTGCAGTCCTGCAAGAGACTAAGATATAGTTGTTCTTCTACCTACACAAAATTTGTTTCCAGTGCCACAGCCCTGCAGAGAAGCCTCACACAGCACAAATGAAATCACTCAAGTCTTCGCTGGAATTATTTGCATTTCTGCTTATATTATGATGAGAAAAAGGCTCTTCTTAGCACCCACTGCATCTTGACTGGGGACAGTACATCCTGAGGTACCGCAAGGAATATGACTCTGAAGTCACATTCATGTTCTCCACTGTTGGTGAAAGCTAAATGGTGTACCTTACATAAATTTTAGTTTGGAATCATTAGGATAACAGGACGTGGTATGGGATGTAAAGGACTAAAGACATGCCTGCTTTCAGAAAGAAGTTTGTTTGTCTGGCCTTTTCTTAGATGCCATTTAAGAGCTATGATGGAATCATTTGAAAGGCTGATGAATAAAACGATCCTATATTCAGGACCATGGCCTTAGATATCAGCACCAACTATTTTAGTTTAAAGCAGAAGCCATCTGATCTAGGTAAGAACATAAGCAGCAAATTAAGAAGAGCATTCCAAATTCATACCAATGTAGTTAGGATCAAGATTTCACAAAAGCAGCTAAATCTGCAAGAACAAGTTAACTTCCTGTGACAGTCACCCAAAGGAGTTTACTGATTCTCAAACGTAGGTGTGGACAACTTCCATGTCTGCTGTGCTTAATTTATTAGCATCAAGGATTAAAGTTGCCACAGGTGTTTGAAATAGTTCCACACACTTTGACCACAAGGGCTCCCAGGGGGGTGCCTGCTTTTCAGAAACCACTTACTTCCAAGGAATTCTGCCCTTTGGCAGATTTAAGAGGGGAAATGTCAGCAGTGCAGAATGCAGTGACAGGATGATTGTCTGCTAATTGCAATGTAAATGCAGAAGATAGTTAAGGAGGTCTTTGAATAAAACCATGCAGCAGGTCTGATAGAATGTGCATTAAAGTATTTCTTTAAATACTTTGAAATACAAATGATTAAATTAAGGACAAATTTAAGCAATGCATTTTTTAAAGGAATCAATCCAGTGTGCTTACACAGAGATAACATTGACGCTGTAGAAAACTAACAGTAAATAAACAAGAGGCAACACAATATTTGGCCAGAAAGACTAACTTCTCTTTCCTTCTACATCTTCCATGCCAACTAGTGTCAAGTAAAAAGCCTGCTGAGGCCAGCTGCCACATACCAGTTAACTTCTGTAAGTTTCATGAAAACAGGATGACCGAGATGTCCCATGTTAGAAGTCTGCTGGTATCCCATGAAATCGCTATACAGAAAGGGGTTAGAAAAGTGTCGTGTTTCCCTCAGCCTATTAGAGTCCCTCCAATAAAAGACCCAAGCCTCTCAATGTACAAAAAATATCCCATAATACTGTCACCTTCCTATGTGACCATATACAGTTTCAAAACAAAACAGAAGATGAAGCTTCACCAGTCCTTTCACCTGCAACTCAAAGGATTCCACGATTACTTACATTTTATTACTGAAAGAGGGCAACGAAAAAAGCTAAACTTTGTGTCTAATGAGAGGATGGATGAGATAGCAGTACTGGAATAACAACTAGGAAAATATATAGAAAAAAAAAAGCTCAATAATCACAGAACGTCTGAATCAGCCTTTACATCCTTTGCAATAAATACAATTAATAAAATAAACCTTTTTGCTCAAAGCAGGTTAACTCAAACTGGAGGAAGCGTGTACATCTCTGGTGCAAATTAATTTGCACAGACACGTGGGAAAACAGAAATTCCCACTGCTGTAGCAGTTGCACAAATATTCATTATCATTTAATTTAATTAAGGCACACAGCGAGAGCAAAAGCTTGTTGCTAACCAGAGAACGTGAGGAGAGGAGGCTGATTTTGACACAGAAGACAACAAGTCTCAGTGAGTATCTGAACGCTTGTCTATACTCACTTCACCAACTTCAGCTTCTTTTCTTCTACACCCGACTAATCAAACAAGCACAATCCCCATAATCACAGCTGTACCAATGGAGTATGTTTCTGTTCAACACAGTTTGCTTTAGCAAACTCAGAAAACTGATGTTTTTCTATTTAGTACAGATTGTGTATAGGCAATGCTTTCTGTCACCTTCACACCAGAGCTCAGGTGTGAGACAATGTTGTTGCTTTTGCAGAAACAGATCTCGTGTTTTAAACAGATAAATAATCTTATTTTATCCCATAGAAATGGGATTATTTCATTATTTCAAAGCAATGTTGACAAAAAGTGCTATCCTATAAGTTACTGCACTGGATACTTTAGGGGTCTGTGCAGTTCCCAACTCAAGCACACCACCACCCACTTATCTTCTGCTTACACAGAAGATAGAGCTCTGCCTTTCAAAGGTACTGTAATGATGAACTGCATTAATGACTGTAAGGCATTTAGCAGCATGGTCACACATGCCGTGAAGAAAAGATACTTTGTTAGTCAAAGCAAAGAAATTGTTCTGAGATGATTAGCAAGAAATTGGTTATTTATCTACATTATTGTGCTGCCTAGAGCCTCAGAAATTCACTTCCAATAGCTATCCCCTGCCACATAAAGTATTTACTTTCTTAATTACACGTTGTCATGCTTCATGGTAGAAACTGACACATGCAGTTGAGCACATGTAGGCTGAAGAATATCCCCAGCAAAAAGGCAGAGAGTATTTTCTCTACAAAAATACTGTTTTTCACTAGTGGTAAAAACAGATTACAGAACCCAGTTGTGTGTCAGGGCCCTGTTTGATTTTGCAATACTGCAGCCACTGAATGGAAGATCTGATGAGTCAAGTTCTCCGCAAATATTTATGATAGAAAGCAAAAAGATAAGCAAAAGTGAACATTATTTCATCATGATATAATCTGTTTTTCTAATATCAGGTGTATGTTACAGCTTGTTCTCAAACTGCGTGTCCGTTATTAAAAAATTGTCCTACCACTACATTAAGAAAGGTGGGAAGAGCTTCAAACCCATGAGTGAATCCAGGACCACCTTACAGGAGGATGCATAAAACCTTATATTGGCTGTAAAGAGGTATCCCAAACAAACAGTCCTCCACTTGAGTTAGTATCTGATTGCTCTCTAACCTCAAAATGGCTTGTCAGGATTCCCCATTAAAGCATTAGAGCAGAAGAAGAAAAGATGTAGTATGGATTAGGCATTACGTTCACCAGCTTCATTCCATCTAAGTGTGGATGCTGATTCCAGCAAACCCAATTTCTATACTTTGCAGTGAACTCTAGAGCAGTGGTATGGAATGGAGTTCATTGTGTTACAGGCAGAAAAGAGACATGAAGACCTAAGAGACAGCTACATAATTATCAACATATACCAACAGCCTCATCTTAATCACACTGGTCCCTTAAGATATCCCCTCACATAAAACCAAACAGGTGGAGAGCAGGAAGATGATAAGTGTGAGCTGTAGCAATCATAACTGTTAGCAACAAAACACACACATTCTTTGTAGCAGTGACTGATCTGCCCTTGGAGACAACAGCTCTGCAGGAAGGGCCCTTCTACTATCACCAAGTCCAGCTGCCTGACCCCTTCAGCGCATGTCATCCAAATGCCCCTTGAACACTGACAGGCATGGGGCACCAAGCACCTTCCTCGGAAGCCTGTTCCAGTGTCTGACCACCCTCATGGTAAGGAAACGTTCCCTAATGCCCAGTTTGAATCCCTCCTGGTGCAGCTTTGTGCCACTGCTGCGTGTTCTTTTGATGATGAGGTTTTCCACAAGAAGGAGCCATAGATCAGGGTCAGATAAAGAAAGACATGAAGTTACCTACGAGGCTGGAAATGGCTCTGCACCACAGTCAGTTCAGCTGCCCAGAAGTACAGAAAAGCATGGGTCTGGCAAGGACCACACGGGCACCAAGAAAACTCAGAAGTGTTCGGTCTATCCACTCCAGATGCTCCCATACTGAATAGTTGACAAAGCACTCACAAAAGATAGGAATAACAGACTACAGGAAGAAACAAGAAATGAAGGACATCAAGTCTTGGGTATCTACAAGCAGCTGGGAACTTAGTAAGTAAAATTCCCAGATAATAGCTATAGGAAATGGTTAGTACTCATGCAACAAGCTGGAGGACAAAATCCTAGCTGTCCCTGCCAGTCTGACAAAGGGGAAACTCCTTTCTGATCCAGAACCTGAATGCCTCGGCCATGCAGTTTAACCAATTACCCAAGCAACGCTCACACCAGTAGTGCAGTTTCCCCTTGCTTCCTCTCTTTAGCTCCAAGCTAAAGGAAGTTCACAGGGTCTTATCTATCACAACATTTTTATCAGCAAAGACAAACTCTGGGTGTCAAACTCACCACCTGCAGAAAGGGACGTGCAAAGTTAGAGGAAGAAAAAACAAGTTTTATTGTCAACATAACACAATATAACGGCAGAAGGATCTGGGTACACCTGCAAAGAAGAGATGTCTGAAGGGAAAAAAAACCTTTTTTCTCTATATACTTTTCCACTATAGCATAAACCAAAGGAGAAGGAAGGGCTGTTTATGACCTCAAATACAAGGGAAGAAGTCTCTCTAGGGATGCTAGGCTGTTATAGTCCTATTCTCTATCATAGAATAAATAAATCATAGAATCGCTAAGGTTGGAAAAGACCCACAGGATCACCCAGTCCAACCATTCGCCCATCACCAACAGTTCTCACTAAACCATGTCCCTCAACACAACATCCAAACGTTCCTTGAACACCTCCAAGGTTGGTGACTCCACCACCTCCCAGAAAGTATAACAGCACTTCTGTAGACCTTTGGCTCTAAAGACTAAACTCCAGCTGCAATCTAAATTATATCTGTAATTTTAGCAAAACTGAAGATGTCTATCAGAATACTTTGTGCCTTGCATACTCAGAAATCAAAGGGCTTTGTAATGTTCATTTCTTACCTGTCATTGTTTTATGCAAGTAACTAATGTCAGAACATGGTATCGAAAAGGAAAAGTGTGCAACTATTGTTTTATGAAATATCTGACAATCTGCTAAGTCTTAACAGTTGTCTGTGCTCTGTTTCACCCTTTCGACCTTTTGCCACACATTGACTGACCATCCATATTTACAGATTTTATTCACAGGTTTCTAATTAGCACAGAAAAGCTGCCTAATAAAAATGTGATAGGCAACAAAAACATGCATAAGGAGCATATCTAAATATATCATTATATATTTTCAACAGTATAAATCTTCACATAGGGGAAATAGTCCCTTTTAATCTTTTGCAGGGTACAGGGGTAAATGTCCTGTTTGCTCTTGCAGAAGAAACTTCTTATTAGTTAACAACAGTTAAATTTTGGAGCAAGTTTTGATGCTCCTAAATTAAAAAAAAAACATTCACAGCCCTGAATGCTGCCCTGTGACAGTAAGAGAGGGAAGGCGGTGATCTCCTTGCTGTCAGTACTGCTCTGTGTTTTTCTTCACTGGATTCACAGAGTCTTCTGCATCCAAAAGAGGGACTGCCCAGATGACAGAGCACATACATACACCCTCAACTAACAGAGTCTCCCTCCCCCTGACCTGGCAGATCATTTCTTGCACCGTAGGCTGTTTTAAAATCACCCTGCCCACTGTAACATGATGTATGCCATCCAATGCCAGCACTTACCAGTGTGCTTTCTGCTGTGCATCTGTAGATGGGACAGCTTGAAGTATCGCTTGTTGCAGCCGGGGTAGGCACACATGAAGGGGCGTTTTTCATTTGTCTCACTTGCTGATCGGACAATAGTCGGAGCTACTCCTGGCACTCGTCGGACATCCTACAATAGCAGACACTTGCTAATGCAATGTGAATGTTCACAAGCTTATGTTCAGCAAATCGAAAGGCAAACAGTCAGCGGTACTTCTCCATGACAAGAAATACTTAAATACACCACACTGCAAACAGTAACTTACTCTACATATTAACGAAATACAACCTGAGTATATCTTAACCTGTTATTTCCAGAGCATTAAAATTAAATGAAGGAGAAACAGTGAACTCAAAATTATCTCATTAATATTTATATGCAAGATTAAATATTCTAGACCTCAGATATAACCACACAATCCTGGAAGTAAGACTGACTGGCATAAGAAATAGCTTTAAGTATATACCGGCATATAGCTAAGAGCATTAGCCAGAGTAACATTATATTACATTAAATATTCATATGTAATTAAGGCGCAGGGAAATAAATGTATTGGGTTAATACAAGTTGTTAAAAAATAAAACAAGAAAAACTGCCCAGGTGGAGCTGGTGAGCAGTTCAGCTTCAATGAGTTTCGGCCACTGTCCCTCAAAGGTTCCACCAAAGACCATCTTCTCCTGCTGACACGACGAGCTTCCGTAAACATGTCAGCTGTTTACTTTTATTTACTCAGCAAAAAGCTGGCTCACAAACCTGTTCCTGAGAGCTTGCTACTGAATAGGGACTTGTTAAACTAATACAGAACAGAAAAAAAGGAGAAAAAATGCCATCTAAAAACATTTGTCTACGCTAATTACACAGAAGGAGCAACACATAGGAGGTAAATGGTATGTGATGACTTTTCCATCGGTTTTAAGAAGCTGTATCTTTTACAGTGGCATTTATCAGTGATATAATCGTTTCCGAAAAAGAGGAAATTCACTCCCATGAATGAAAAATTCCTTCCGAATATTTTCTTAGTCGTTAGGAAACAATCACTTCTTATATTATTTTTGTTTTAAGGAAATGTGTTTGGATTCGTAAAGCTTTGGAAATCCTTGAAAGCAAGGTGTCATCTAATACTTTCTTACACAGTTATCAGACTTAGCCCATTGTAACACAGGTTTCACATGGCCAAAGTGGCTGGAGCTAGAAGTTGCAAGCTGAATCTTATATTTTGGACCATCTGGAGCAGCTGGTAAGAAATACTGCCTCACAGATAGCTTTTAAAAATAAACAATTTCAAGTGACTGAGTCAGAAAGAAATCTTACATTATACTTCAGTGGTTTCAGTGAAGTCGTGACACTTAGGTCAACCACTTCTTAATGCCATGGGGAAACTCAAGTCAAAGTTGAATTTATAAATACTGGTAAGGTAGTAAATGAACGTTACAAACAGGCAGCAGTGTTACTTCCCTATGAGTAATGCCCTACTATACTTACTTGTATGCCTCTAAAGACTCCATGGGTGTGTATTCTGTATTGGGCCCCACAGCTGTATAACATGGGAGCACTGTGGTTCTCATTTTCATATCCTGTCGTATGGCTGCAAATAAAGAAAGGAATAATGGAAAAATGAAATATTTTTCAGTACTTTGCTCCATGTGAGAGGTTTAATTTCTTAACTTGGTGATAACATATGTAGAGTTTGTTTGCATAGGGAGGATATCCAAGCTCAAGTGGAATTCACCAAAGGAAGCCTGCTCCACCTTCGCATGGACCTGCTCCCTTATAGCACAATGCACAGACTCCATACACACAGCTGTTGGTATCCTTTAAGACAGTGAAGAGAAGAGAAGAGAAGAGAAGAGAAGAGAAGAGAAGAGAAGAGAAGAGAAGAGAAGAGAAGAGAAGAGAAGAGAAGAGAAGAGAAGAGAAGAGAAGAGAAGAGAAGAGAAGAGAAATAAGAAAAAAGCACCTCATGATTTGAACTCTGATGTATTTCCACAAAGATTCTAGGTAAAGGGGAAAAATCCACATAGCAGCATAACTGTGTCATGTGCACATGTACACATTATTTATCAGCTAAATGTGGGGCTGGCTATTGCTAATATCTTTTGGAATGAGCAAAATGCTTCAAGTTTCACATTAAGTGCAGTGGATTTTTGTCAGCACTTCATGACTCAGATATTACCAGATACTACCAAGAAAGTGATGACATTTATAAGAACAGCAGTCATGTACTCATAAACAGAGATTACAAATCAGTGTCCAAACTATTTATCCCACATATCAGCTTGCAGGATGCACTGCAAATTAATCCTTTATTAAAAAAAAAAAAAAAAAAGTATACATTATTGGGACTCCTTATGCAGCGTCATGATAATGTTAAAAATGTGTAACTCGTGCTGTCTTTTCAGGGTGAATCAGCCACATATTTATCTATTCATGTTTATTTCTTGAAATCTTACACTCTTCTGCCTAGAACATTAGGAATATTGCAGGGTTTGTTTTTTTTCCTGTTTGTGACTTTCTTAATGTTGATATAAATATACTTTAAATAAGTATGTTAGATTAGTGTGGATGTTGCCACATGTATTAATGTACGTTGGCAACAGTAAATGTTCATATTTCACACTGCGCTAGAAATCAGAAAGCTCAGAACAAAGCCCAAGGGCACAGAGCTAGGGACAAAGATGGATACATAGGATGTTATCCCAGTCTTTGCCAAATGCTTGCAATAGCAATTTTAAGGGGTCCCTGAGGCCCAGGCTCTCGTTTCACTGTGCCTTCCTTTCTCTTCACTCAAAGTTCATGTGCAGAGTAGAATTACAAGGAAGTTTTAAACCTCTTAAGTGATTTGCAGAACAGCCAGTTGGACTGGAATGCGGGAGATGTTTCAACAGTTTGTGAACTTCGCTAAAGAGGAAGGGAGCACTACTTGTGAACCGCTGCTACTCCAGCACGTGGGTCACATTCCTTGGTATTCCTCCACTTAGCGGCTCGCAGGCTGCCACCTGGCAGATGTGTTCCTCGAGCTCAAGTAGCTGCTTCAAATACTGCGTTCAAATCCTGGCTCCACCTGGCTGCTCAAAACAAAGGCTGCACTTTCTAGGAAAGCTGTTAGTTTCAATTTTAGGTGCCAACCAGGCGATTATAATCAAATAAGTCTTGGGGTGCTGGCAATGAAGAATCTCTGATAGAACAGAAGAATACACTGTTAGCTGATTTAGACGTATTAATGCTTCTCTAGACACCATTTCTAACTAAACAGGTTCTCCTCCCTGCTCAGGGTCCAGATGTGGCCTTTTGTTCTGTAATACAAGTAAGAAATTGCCATTTGCACAACTCACATTTCCCACCAGCGCAGAATTTTCCTCTCCATTTAAAGGCAGCAAAGCCCATAGTTGATTAAAAAAAAAAAAAAAAAGTTGAAAAGTACCAAGCCCATCATGATACTCATGTTAATCACACATTAAAACAGAAATTAGATGAGAACGCCTATTCATAAGGAGGAATTCCTGCAGTAGAAGCTGCCAGTGATCTGTAACATATCAACAAATAAAGGGTAAGTATGAACTCCAGCATTAGTTACCCTGAGTAGCTGTGTGTGCTCTCATTCCATTCCTGTGCCAGTAACAAGAGACACCAACTCAGATAAGAAGAGTTTGCAGGACTGAAGCTTTAAAGGAGAAACAGTAATATACAGCAAAATGTCACGGCACCAAACACAACCCAACTTCCCCTCCAAATTCATGTTTTTCATCTTCCACTGTTGAACGCTTCTGTGAAAAGCAATTGGTTCTGAAGTAACTCCTCCCGAGAATAAGCAACAGAACAAAGAGCCCGTCTGTGCCCTCGAGAGTGACTCTGTGAGCGGGAGTTATCCTCTGGATGTTCTCCACCTCAGTTTTTATTGCGTGTCTGGGATGGCTTCCTCAACATTCAGCCTTTTTTGTATTTCCTCCCATTATTTCTAACTATACTTCATTATAGCTTTACACAAAACAGCTACGCTTAGAAGATGAAAACTTTTCGGAGCTTCTTGACCCATGGCACACTAACAGGTGAAGAGCCATCTATTTATAAACAGCTCTCTTTGAGAAATGTTCTAGCAAGCAGCAATCACAGTTCCCACCTCATAGGGCAAACGTCTCATCAGCGCTGCCTGGTTGGTCATAGCGATGATGACTGCAAAACAGTGAGATTTTGTGCTTAAGGTGATATTTACTCACAATGGAATAATCTGTTCTTTGAGGAGATAGAGATGAACAGGTGACTGCTCCTCCTGATGAGTGGAGAAATGTGAATGCTGAAGGAGGGGGTTCGAAACCAGCCCCCACCACTGCTCTCTTGAGCTTCACCTTCCATCAGTAGTAACCTTACTGTGAAATGAGGTTTTTTCTTGCACAGCATACCCATGATGTATGCCACAAAAGGTATGCCGTGCTTTACACAGCAGGCTTGCTTTGTAATGCTTGTAGCTTGTATACTAAAATAAAAGCTCTGACAGTAAATATACATCTCCTAAATAGATTGCTGAAACTCAAAACATCTACTTTACTGCCTACAAAAGATAATGACTGCATGTGAATGATGCAAGTAACCGATGAATATATGTCTCCAGTATATTAAGTAAATGAAAATCTTCAGAGGGTAGGAGATCCCTTAGCTTTCAGCTTTTCCTGTCAGGCATTCTGTGTTTAAACAGACAAACAGGAAATAACTCATGCACATAGGTCACAAGATCTATACAAATAATAGCAAAAAGTTGTCCCACTACACTCTCCAGACCAGGTAACGTTCCTGACCTTCACCAAAGCACTATGATGGTACATCCCAGACCCTCTAACAACACCTGCACTGTGAATTAAAAAGACAGCATGTTAGAGATGACGCCATGCTGTTCAGATGAGCAGCGATAGTTCAGGGCAGGTAAACACCGACACCTCAGGAGAGAGAGGCTTCTCCAGCAGTCCCACACGTTCCCTCCTACAGGGTAGACTGCTCAGGCAATGCCCCCCACGCCCCACGGCTGTGCCCCCTGAAGCACAGCTGGTAGCATGGCCAAAGCTCCAGGGGCTGAGCAGTCCCAAGCGACATTCAACTGAGGCCAGGAGGGTAACCAGCAGTTGAGGGGGGAAAAAAGCCTAGTAAGGCTTAGCTGTATTTGGGAGAGATGCTAGACCAGTCCCTCCACAAGTCCTAAAAGGACTCACAAGCTAAGCAAGGCTGGATGCAGCCAAACTGGCCTGTGAGGATTGAGCAGGAATTTCTGTTTGAGTAAAGACTGAAGGACTTGGCTTCACAGTTTGTTTCTGCCTTTGCTTGTAAATATACAATTCCCTTTAACTTCAATGGGAACAGCACACGGGCAGAACTGGACTATAAATATTTGCAGTTCATCACCTTAGCTGGTAAAACAACGACTGGGTTATTTTGTTCTCTGGTTCTAGGCAGCCAGAAACAGACCTGGAAACACATCCATACAACGTAACTCTAGATAGCTGGGAAACAAAGGCTGATACTTGCAAGGCAAAACGCTAAGCAAGCAATAGTGTTGCAGAGCACTTAGAAGGGCTTGCATTTACCGCTAGTCCGGCGTATCCTCAACACCCGGAGAGTAGCTCTTTTAAATGATTAATCTCAAAGTTGTACAGATTGTACAAAGATTAATAAAAATGAAGGTTTTACTGATGAGAACGTGTGATGAAAAACAGAGCAGCTTTAGAGAGTTATATCAATCTAAGTGGTTATAAAAAAACCTCATAAAAGATGACATTCTAATCTGAATATTTAAAAAAAATAATCAAGCTGCAATTTCTCTCTCACACCATTTTTACTTTGTTAAGCTGAAATTGTCTGTCTAATGTATAAACCAGTTACAACTTAATCTGTAGAGTTAAGCTTTTTATTATTATTTCATGGACCAAAAAAGGGAAGGTTGAGGGCACGCTGAGAAGAGTTAGCAAATTTCAGATGAAAACATGAATACAAATTGATTCGTGAGATTCAGACTTGGAAGAATAAAAACAGCCAGAAAGCAAGATTACATAAAACAGGCACCACATTAAGCCTCAATTTAATTGTGTTTCAATGCAGGAACAGGAATTTTAGGGTTTAGAAACAGAGCCAAAAATGAGGCAAAGTGAGGGTGTGGGCTAGTCCCATTGATAACAGAACAGAAAGGAAGAGAAGTAGAGTTAATTCCCTCTGCTAAAATATTTACCATCCTAGCACCCTGGGAAAAATATGTATGGAGACAGCAAAGAGATTCTGATTAGTTATATAGAAGATCGCATGTCTGCCTGTTTTTTGTCTAACACCATTACGGAGTGTGGACTATAAAGCTGCATTTTTATCTGTACTTTCCAAGGCAATGAACGTTACAAAAATGTTATTTCACATACTGAAGCCATGCTGCCATCTCCAATGAGAAAACCAGCCGGCTGACAAGAGGAAGGCACTGGACTTCAGGGGACCCTGGTCTCATTGACTTCAACAGCTTGGGGTTTTTCTACTTTGACTGCAGTAGAATCGGGATTTCACCCAACACTTCCCTTCAAAATGAGACCCTCAGTTATCACTGGGAAAGGGAAAATGGAGTACCATAGGCAGTGGGTCATTGTCCATTTCAAATTCATGTTAACTGCAGAACTGACCCTGAGTAGGAGGTTTTACACCTCCATACATTACTAATAATACCATTATAGAAAACTCAAAAACCTTTACAGTTCACTCCTAGGCAAAGTAAGTTTTCCCTATGTTGTTTGAGATGCAGTTTTAATAGCATTCTACAAAGATCATACCTAATTTTCCTTCCAGTGGACACGAGCAAGCAGAATACGTACAAACGTCCTTCAAACATGCTGACCATTTAAAACACAAGCAGAAGCAAAAGGTTAAAAGAAAGCCATTACACTTGTCTGCCTTTATATATGACTTCAGGTTAACGTCAGAAATATGGCTTACAACTCTCATTCAAGCAGCTGAAGATAAAACCATGCAATATTTCTATAAAGTCTTGTCATTGGGTATGTGGCTACTGTTGTCTATCATGCCATATCATTTCCTGCTTGGTATACATTACTTCTATGTCCCTCCCTTTTATACAGAATATGTCACAATATCAGAGGATTTTAAAGTTGTGAGGACTGCCTTTACAATAATACTATGAAGGGCAATAGCATTTTCCACATTGTACAAATAAAAAAGTAATACAAGGGCAGAAGCTGAGGGAAAAAGTGTCCACAGATTTATGACATCCATCCTGAGACATCTGGGATCTGAGGACCCACAGCTTTCTTGCAGCAGTATAAACCAGGTCCCAGCCTCACAACCAAGTACCACAAAATACCATCAGCAAACAGTGACCTTCACTGCATTAAGCTTGAAGCTTTCCCCTCAGATCCCTCAAATTGCCCATTTACGTGGCAACTCCAGCAGACAAGAAGACAGCCCTCTCTTCTGCCCAAAGCTCAGAATGACAGAGAAGTCTCCAGATAGGCAACACACAACTAAAATGTTAGCTCACGGGTTAGCGAATGTGGACTGTTCTTCCCTTCCTTGAGGACTTCACATGATTTACAAGCACAACTTGATCTCAACCCTATGGCATTCCAAACCTAAAATTCAAGTCGCTTGGACTATACAGCAGCAGCAGGGGGCTGTCGTCATCTCCAGGAACAGCTCCTTTCAGAGATGCTTATTTAGGGCCATCAGACTTCCTTTTGGCTTACCAACAGGCATGAATGTCTACAATTTAACATTCAGGAACCGACTCCATATTCTGAACCAGTCTAACTGCAACATTTCTACCCACCTCCCTGCGTACACCTCTCCCTTTCACTTGCCAGTCTTTCACATTGCTGTGCTGTCAGAAGACAGCACCTCTGTTCACCTCGTGTTTCTCTCTCCACCAGTTAGCAGTGCCTGGACAGGCACTCTGTTCCATCCCCTTCAATGTTGGCCTCAGCCTGACATTCAAGCTGTGCCTTCTGCCATTCCTTAACACACTTACTGAAGGCACCAAAGACTGGAACCCAGAGAAATGAAGAAGCTTCTTGTCCTTCTCACAGCTCAACAGGAGAGATTGTCATGATGAGTGAAAAGGACACAGCTTTGACCACCTGACAGTATTCATGGCCAAATATCAAACTACTGAACTGGTCCACTGTCAAGAGTACCTAAGTTGTAGATGATAGCAGAGCTCTCTAACTACTTGCAGAACTTACTGGTAATGTTTTCTTCCTGATTGCAAGGCACACAAGTAAGTCTTAGCTAAGCCAGGAAGAAGTGCTGGGAAGAACCCAAGGCAAGGAGCTAACCAAGGACTGTCATCATTGGACAGAATCTAGAAGCTCTGTATTTCAACAGAAAGACCGATTCCAAAATTCTTAAATTACAAGATTGAGAAAAGCATCTGAAATACTAAACGCCTGGGAATCACTTATGAACAGTTCATATATTTTAAAGATGTAAATCTTGGGAAGAATACCTTATGTTCATGGCAACTGAGCTTGGAGGTGCTGTGTATTGTAACTCTCAGCCAGAAAAGACAGATAACTATTTTGGCTCATATTACCAGAGATGAGGCTATGTCTAGCACTGATTTTCCACAGATTCTACAACCTTGGCCTACACCAAAACTCTCAGCTTTGTTTTACCATAGATCATTCATCATGGTTTCTCCTTTTCTTTTTTTCTTCCCCCTCTTTCATGCATTCTAGGTCACATACTTTACACTGCTAACAGCCTGACTCCTGGACAAGTAAAAAGCCATTTATTTTGCTCACTACTCCTTTAATATTTCTATTGTGTCTTTTTTTTTTTTTCTCTTCACTGAGTTCCCCAAAGAATAACCTCTTCCTCGCTTTAATAACTTGGACCTCAGTCAAGGTTGATGCGTTACTCCATTTTGCAGGATATTTTCTTCAGAAGAGACAAAACAGTGTCTAACATTGCAATGACTGAGCTTTAAAGTGCACAGATTAAAGAGGAAATCACAAACAGTTACGGAAAAACATGTAGGAAATAACCTTTAAAAAGAAAGGCTCGGCAGCAAAGGCACTGAACTGTGCACAATGGTAGGATTTGGGGATCTTCTTTAACACAAGAGATGTCCTTGGCAGATCTCCTCAGCCTCAGTTCAGGTCATTCTAACATACATAGGCTACTACGCTATTATCTGTCCCCGCAGCCTTCCAGCACCCTTTGTGAGAGAGCCAGAAGCAGATCCAGGATATTGCATCCTTCATGCAACAGCACTGTACTGCATGGACTAAGTCAGTACCAACCAAGGCTTCCGCGCTCATGGCCAACTGTGAAAGCACAGGCGTAGGTGGTATTTTCTGGATTTCTCTTGCTGCTCAAGTGAGACTGCCAGCATGTGCTTAGGCAGCGGGAACGCCTCAAAGCACGTCGGCGATACCAACCTTCGGGAGGGAAGTTTCCGCTACTCGGGGCACAGCAGGCAGCCTTTGGCTCTGCCTCGACTAGGATCCAAAGGTGGCCCTTTCGCTCACGGCAGCAGTGGTCTGAAGCGAGGTGAATTTACGGCGGCGCACCGGCCGAGCGGCCCTCCCCCAGCCCGAAGCTCCCTCGGGGGACAACCAGCCCAGGGGAGCGCCGCCGGGGCACCGGGCACGGACTGCCGATCGGCCCCGCCCCGCCGGGGTCGCTCCGCGCCCCTCCGCTCCCGCGGCACCCGCGCGGGGAGGACCGCCGCGCAGACCCCGGCCGGGCCGCGGGTCGGGGAGCGCCGTCCCCGCGGTGGCCGCCACCCCGGCGGGGCCCCGCGGCGCCTCGGGGCCTTCCTGCGCGGCCGGCGGCAGGAAGCCCCGCGGGGGAGGCGGGCCGGAGCCTCTTCCCCGCAGGTGGGAGGGCGACAATGGCCGGGAGGAAGGAAGCCGGGAGGCGGCGGGCCGGGACACAGGACGCAGGGCCCGGCGAAGGGAGGGAAAGGGAAGAGGGGCGGTAGGAAGGGGCAGCCGGGGCGGCCCGTCGGGAGGGCGGCGGGCGGCCCCAGGGAGATCGGCTCGCGGGGTGCCGGCAGCCGCTCTGCGGCGGGGCGCGGCTCCGCTGTTCGTGCTGGGCGCCGCGACATCGGTCCGGCCGTCAAATCGAACGGGACGCCGACTGCCTAATGCGGCCGCTTTGGGCGAAAGGTGGGACAGGAGCGCAGCGCTTACCCCTTCAGCGTGGATCCCAGGTTCATTTGGTTCCATGTCATGCATTCCAGCTGTGACGTCATTTGGTACAAATTGTCACTGTGGTGGAAATAGCCAGAGTTAGGACCAAAGGCAGCGCCAAAGGGTTAGCACCGACTCGTCTAAATAGCAACATTTCGTTGTCGTCTTTAGGTCTACAAACAGTAACATATTTAGTTATGTAATGCATCTTATCGATGTAATCATTCGTTCATCGGGAAAAGGAGAAGAAGGGAAGGGAAGGGAAGGGAAGGGAAGGGAAGGGAAGGGAAGGGAAGGGAAGGGAAGGGAAGGGAAGGGACTCCCTTGTGACCTACAAGCCTGTAAATGCGTGCCTGCCTGGAAGCTGAGACACGAAGCTTTTCCCCTTGCAGAGAAGTCGCAACCGATATTGGCACATTTAAATTAATGGAAAGAATAGAGACCCGCGGGCAAACAAAGCAGATTATTTGTTTTAAAAAGGCAAATCTGTTAACTGTTTTAACCGGGAGTGTAAAAGATCACGTGGTTAATGGAGTGAAACAGCTATCGTGACTCGTGATGGATGGTACAACATCTAGGGGCCTGACAGGCCGAAGAATAATGGAGTGGCTGAGCGATAAACTAAGCTCGCGACGGGAACGCGCTGGGATGTCTGCCCGCTCGCTGCGGCGCGCTGGGAACCGGCAGCGACGGCGGCACCCGCGGCTGCTCCGGACCGGGCACGGCGCGGGGCTGAGCGGGGCCCGCGCGGTGCCGGCGGGAGGCGGAGCCGGGCCCGAGGCTCCCGGGGAGGGCTGCGGGCCGGAGCGGCCCCTGCGCCGGGCGCCGCGATCGATGCCGGGTGGGGAACGGGCATTCGCAATAAGGCGCGTCGAGGCTGATTAATCGCGCCGGGATTCGCCGTGCTCGGGCAGCGAGTTTCTCTCATCCTGTGACTAAAGAGGGCATTTTTTTTTCCTTCTTCTTCTTTTTTCTGCGTGGCAGGTAGAAACGACCTAAAAAAGTCAGATTCCAGTGGGAAGCTTTTGCATATAAAAACAAATTAAGTGACTTCAATCTCGAAGTATGCGCGGTACCATTTGTCAGTATCACCGGACGCTATTATTCATTAGTGTGTCTGAACTGCTATTATGCTACTACAATGTCCCGCATATCAGCTCGGGGATTGTTAAACTCTCCTGCAGTTTCCCCATTTGCAATAGCAGCTCGTGCTGGTCTGTGCCAACTACGTTTTGCAATTCCACGAATTCTTCCTGTAATGCTGCCGTAATTAATTCCTCCAGGACCCTGATTTTTATTAGAAGTGCCCGCCCGATGCATTTACAGCAGGAGATTTCCCTTTAACTTTCTTTCCCTTGACAGTTCATTTATAAGAGCCTCCCCCACGATATCCACTTTTTCCCCTCCTTTGCTTTTTCATAAAGTAATACACTTATTCATCTTGTCACTCGCCAGCAGCCACCGTACCGCACGCCGCCGTCGGGTGACAGCGTCCAAACCGAGAGCCCCCGGACTGAGCCCGCCGTCCCGTTCCACCTCCAGCTTCCTTTAAGCCCCCTCCTGCCTCGCGGTTCCCGGCCGCGCTCCGCTCCCCGCCCCGCAGCCCCCACGGCAGCCCAGCGCTTCCCGGCGGGATGGGCTGCGTGAGGAGGGGGACGAGGACCCCCTCTGTAGCCGGTGCCGGACCCGGACGGCCCCGCGGAGGCTGGCGGAGAGCTGGGGCCGGGGCCGCGCTGGCCTTCGGGCACGCGGTGGGATGCGGGGGGACACCGGGGGCATCGCCGAAGGATGGAGCACGTCGCATCCGACGCGTGACGGAGTGCGGGACATCCCTCGCCCCGTTCACGCGTCGGCGCGGCTTGTTATTGACGGGACCCGGAGATGAGCTCGTGAAATTAGCAGCTGTAGTCAACATCTCTGCTTCGAACGGGGCTTGGGTTAGGAGAAGGGAAACGGGTCCCTAGGGACGTGCCTGCATTGATTCCAATCGGAATCGTTGGCCCTCCAAACGGCCACAACGGAGACGCTAAAAATAACTTATTTTCATTACGGAGTTGCTTCTAAAGAGAAAGGAGAGGAAGGGGGGAACGTTTCTACAACGGGATTAATGTAAGTTGGAGTGGAATAAAAGGAAGTCCACGCGGAGCAAAAAAAGGAACTTAAAAGGAAACCAGTAGTAGATCATATAGAGTTTGTTTTGGCCTGCACCGCGGTATTACCGAGTTCTTGACCTCTGCACAGAGAGAGCTATAATCTGAACCGAGACTCCTCCACTTTTAAAGTCTTTGTAAGTGTGACTCACAGTAAATTTTCAACATCGGGCATGTTTACTACATCAAGCAGCGCGAGGTAGAAAAGTTCACATCCCCACCTCACCGCCCCACGGCCGCCCGTGCCCAGCTGCGTCTCGGGCAAAAGCCGCCCAGCGGTCACCCGCCCGCTCGGACGGAGCCCGACGGGACGCAGCGGGAGGGCGTGAGGCCGAGCAGAGCCGAGGGCTCGGTTGGGGCGGGGGTCGATGTACCCTCCGTGGGAGGCCCGGCAGCCCCGCCGCAGCGCACCTCACGCCGCGCGCCACGGATGCGCAAAGGGTGGGCGGTGTGGGACGAACGCTGCCCGCCGCCCCCGCTGGGGAAAGAGGTAATGCCCCACTATCCCGAGTTCCTGCCCTCCGCCACGCCGCCCCGTTCCACGGCTAAAGGCGGCCGGCAGCGCCCGCTCTATGGGCACGGGCACTGCGGGGCTGAGCCTGAAGCTGCGCAGACGGGCACGAGGTGAAAACGGGCTTACGAACGGTAATACAGATTCTGTCAAATCAGCGCTGGACAAAATGAAGGCGGTTGGTTTTCAGGCCGCCGGAAACGCGGCCAGCGAGGCAGGCTCGTCTCTGCACAGCACCTGGCCGCCCGCTTGCCTCGGCGGCACCTCCTCGCAAAACGCTTGTGTGCGAGGAAAGTCGTTTTTCTCCGGATGCCTCTGCGCCCGCGGAGGTGAGGACAAGGGGTGCTCGGGCTCAGCCACCTGTTCTGGCCGCGATGCTGAAGCGGGACGTGTGCTACGGGGCTGCCCCTCGGCACGGAGCGGGCTCTGCTCCGACCGACGCGCCACGCATCCCTGCTGGCTGCCGCCAAGAGCCCTCGGCACAGGCACAGCTCCTGTCGGGATCGGGCTCACCCCCACTAGACGTACGAAAGACCACTTCAGCGGAACGAGAGAAAAAGAACCCCTCGGTTCACGCTTTGCAGACTCCTCGGAAGAACCGGAGCTGCTCGCTGGGGAAACGGCGCGAGTTGGGCAGGTTTCGCACCGGCTCTCCCGGAGGGTCCCCGCTCGAGGGAAGAGCTGCAGCCTTCACTGAGCTCGGAGCCGGCGGCCAAAGCGCAGAGCAGAGCGGCGGAGGAGCCGTCCCCCCGAGGGCAGAGAAACCCCGCGGGGCGCGCGGCCCTCCGAGGGCTCCCCGCAAAGCCTATTTATAGATGGCCCCGCGAGGGGAACCGCTTCGGTCGCCTCGGCCAGGAGCTCTCCCCGCCAATTATTCCGCACGCTAATCTCTCTGGATAGGCTTCTTTCCTTCCTTCATTACCTCATTCCCTCCTTCCCTTGACGTCAACTCACGTTCGTTAGCGAAGCGGCTTCTGGAAGTGACAGAATTGTGTTGTCCCGCTTCCAGTGCTGATTAATCAGAGGCGATAGACCCGGCCTATGAGAGGAGCCGCTGCGGCTTCCTTCGCGCAGGGGTGTTGTTTTGTGTGCTGCAGTTACTTAGCAACTCCGAGATACGGGACCGGCTCCAAGTTCACAAAAAGTTGAAGAATAAATTTTGGGGAACTTCTCACTAAACACGTTGTAAAACTGCGAGAGGCACGCCCAGCCCCCACGCCACACCAAAAAAAGAAGGGAAGCCGCGATTGCAGCGGGCCTTCTGTTTGCGGGGGCAAAACTCCACGCACGCTTTCCTCCCAGCAAGGAAACCCGAGGGCGGTATTGCCCCGTTCTCGAAAAATCCCCTCTCTGCGGCCCGGTCCCCTCCGCTCCAGGGAGTGGAGCCGAAACCTTTCAGGGAACTGGCGTACAACCGCCCGAGCGCCCGCCCGACCCCGCACACGCTCTGCTCGCACCCGCACCGCGGGCCGCCGGCCCTGCCCTGCCCTCCTCTGCCCAGCCGGGCCGCACCTCGTGCAGCCAGGGATGTTCTGGCCCACGCTCGGACCGGGCTCGGCCGGCGAAGCCCTGCAGCCCAGGAACGGCACCTGCCCGAGGCGTTTCTGGGCTGCGGGGCCAGGGCCCGGTTTGGTTTTTTTTTTTTCCTTAAACGTGTGCATCCTATTGTCCTTTTTGTTGTTGTCATTGTTTTGGGTTTGTTTGTTTGTTTCAAGAGAAAGCCAGACCCGACGTTCCTTCCCCGCTGCAAGAGAAAGCCGTTGGCGCAACACAACGGCGGCAGAGCCGTCCGAGCGGCAGCCGACGCGAACCGAGGGGAGGGGGAACGGGGCGAGGCGGAGGTACCTGTTGTAGGGGGTCCGCAGGAGCAGGGCCTGGCTGCCCGTGCAGCTGTCCGTGGGGGTGTGACAGCCGTACACCGGAGGGGGCACCGAGTACTGCTGGTCCCCTGCGGAGAAAGCGGGACAGGGTTAGCCCGTGCCGCGGCCGCCGCCCAGCCCCGCGCCGCGCCGGCCGGGAGCCATTACCTAGAGATGGCTGCTGGCTCATGGGGTCTTCGTGTTTGAAAGAGTGGTTCGTAAACTGCGCGGCGTGGTGAGACGGCGTGTGGCCGTAGCTCGGAGTCCCGTCAAAGGCCACGGTGCCGTAACCTGCCGGAGAAAGCACCGTGGGGTCAGAGGCCGCCCGGCCCGCACCTGCCCTCCGCAGGGCGGCTCCACGCGGCCGTCGGGTGAGAGACCCCCCCGGGGCAGCCCCCAGCTGCGGCCAGCGGCCTCCCCACCTCCGCTCCCACTACCGCCTGGCGGGGCTGAGGGCTCCGGGAAACGCCGTATGACCCCCGAGGGGTGTGGGGGTACCGGGTGTGGGGCTGCCGGGGTGCAGGGGACGGCCCCGCGGGAGGGCCGAGGCGGGCAGCCCGCTCCGGAGGGCGGAAAGTCGGAAGTCTCGTTCACGTTTCAAGAGAACAGATCGGCTTCGGTAATAAAAAGGATGTTTTCATTAATTGTTGCTCGTATTAAAGAGGAAGATTCCCATCTGCTCTGTGTACTCCTCCTCTGCCGTTTCCAATTTAGAAGTTACCCTTTAATCTCTCTGGTTTTTTTTTGTTTTGTTTTGTTTTTAAGAGCAGCTTTCTGAAGAGTCTGCAATAAAGAACGTTACGCGCAGAACTAAAACTCCTCCTTTCAGCGAAAATTGCTCTCCAAAATAACAAACAGCCGATTTGGTTTCCTACGCCGGGCAGATTCAGATGGAACGCGAGCACCTCTGCTGACCCCGGGCCGCCGCGAGCCCGTAAATCAGGTGCTCGGACACCGACTTTCATTAATGACTTGGAGCTGGCTAAACAACTTCGGCTAAGAAAGTAATTACAAAGTAATATTATCTCGGCGGCTTCTCGGATCGTCAGCAGTTACCCCCAGAACCGAGCTCCTCCGAAGCCACTCTTCCAACAAAACAAAACAGAAAGCCCGGCGCGGGCTGGGAAAACAAACGAGGCCGGCCCCGAGCGCCCGCTCTCACCCCGTCCCGTCTCTCAGCCCGCTCCGGCACCCCCGGGTTCCTCTGCCAGCCCCCTTTGGGCGCGGGTGCCCGGCTGATAACCACAGGCGCTTTCCCGAGGCGTTACGATGGGGGTAACGCAGGGATCCGGGTGCCGCTCCCGCAGTTGATCTGTCTCTACGGACAGTAAATTGGACCCAGCCGCACTACGGAATTTAATGAACCTGCAGAACTGGGAGGGGGGGAAGGGGGAAGGGGAAAAATAGCCCTCACCTTCGCGACGGGTTGGAGCCGACCCCGGCACGGCGGGGCTCTCTCGCCCCGGCCCATCGCCGCCCCCCACCCGGAGCCGCTCACGGCGGTGCGAGCGGCGCTGACAGCGCGGTACCGTGAGGGCTGCCGGCCCACAGCTGCTCCTCGCTCCTTATCTCCTCCCTTGGCCCTCGGGGCAGAGGCTCAACCTTCAACTCCCTTTCCCTCTTTTCCCTCTGCCTTTTCTTCTTCCTTTTTTTTTTCCCCACTTTCAGAAAACACTGACACTTTCTACGTTACTTCTGGCCCGGCGCAGACTTTCGGTGACCTTCACAATGCAGCTCGGAGTAGAACGATGTTTTGGCCGCATTTTCCGGTGTTGCCTGACCCAAAGCTTCAGGAATGTGATAAGAAAGCCGAGTTCTGAACCGAGCTGCCGATAGCGAGGTCTCTTTAATTAGGGCGTTATCAGAGCCGGGCCTGATTAAAATGTGCTGAAAATAATTGAAAGCTATACAGCTGCTGCAGCACGGGGTCCGCCGGAGGACTCCAGTTGTGGAGGAGCCCAGCTGGGTGAAGGAGACAGGCGGACCAGAAGGGGGAAAGCTGGGCAGAGCTTCCAAAGCCTCGCTCCCTACCCCCACGCCCCGGCCCAGACTCGGCTGAAGTGTCATCGCAGAGCCAAGGTAACGTCTTTCCCACGGTCGGAAGAACGGGCTATAAGCCCGGGACTTCAACCTTGAGGAGAGCGAAAACAAGAACGTTTTATCCGTCGCCGAGAATAAATAAATCAATCAATAGAAAAGCGAGCACCCTTCGCCGAGTTCCTCCTCGCCGAAGGAAGGAGCGCTGCCCGGCCGGGACGGAGCGGGAGGGAGGGAGGGAGGGGCCGCGCCGCAGCCGCGCTGCCCGAGCTCTGCCCCCCGCAGCGGGGCACGGCCACGCACACACCTGCTCGCCCGCCTCGGGGCAGCGCCGCTCAGCACAGCGACTCGCTGCCGAGTGCGGGAGCTGCCGCCCGCCCGTCCGCCGCCTCGGGGGGACAGCAGTGCGCCCGCGAGCTGCGGAGCCGCCCGCACGGAGCCCTGCCGGGCCCAAGGCCGCAGCGTAGACGGCTGCTTCTGAGCGTTAAAGGCTCCCTTTCGCTTTGGGGGGCTATGAAATCAGAGGATAGCCGCACACCCACCCGCATAGGCCGAGGCTCATTCCCTCGCCCTTCTCGTCATTGCTTCTGCTCGGCGATTAAAACCGGCTCAGATATCTGAAACGCGTTCAGGTGTCCGAGCAACACCAGCGGGGCCCCGTGCCGCGCCTCGGGGGATGCTGCGTAACTTCCCCAGCCGAGCTGGGCCCCGCGCTCCGCTCCCAGTTTTTCGACATCGCAGACCGGCAACCGCCGGGCCCGGGCCTCCTCTCCCTCCCCCCGGCCCACCTCCCTTCGCTGCCCGCCTGGGAGCAAAGGCACCCCGAAACGGCCGGGTACTGGCGGGCCCGCCACCCGTCGTACCATACCTGCGGCCCGAGGCTGGCCGCAGGGCCGCGGAAGAGCAGAACACCCGCCGGCAGCACAGAGCCGGCCCCGAGCCTCTCCGGTGAAGTCGGCTGCGAGAGCGCGGCTCCGGGCCCGCTCCTCCGGCCGCCCCGCCGCGCCCGGCCAGCTTCCCCAGGGCCGGGCAGTGCGGGGCCGGAGCGCGGCGGCAGGCGCAGCCCGGGGATCCCCACCGAGAGCTCCGAGCGCTCTCCTTCCTCGCTCGCGTTAGCGCCAGCAGATGTTTACATTGCGGCCGCTGGAAGAAAAACCATTAGGCGATAACCCCGTTCCGCAGGCGGGGGCTGACCGATCGTTTGCCGCGCAACCCACGCGAATTTCTGGGGGCAGCGCGAACCGCGGGGCCGCGACGCTCGCAGCCCGCCGTGTCCCGGCCGCGGAGCCGCCGAGAGGGAACCAGAAGCCGCCTGGTGCGCGCGGCCCGGCCCGAGGAGCCAGCGCTCCCGAGGTCAGTCCGACAAGCGCCCGGAGAACAGCACGGCGCGGACAGCAGCCCGCGTATTCAGGACGAGGTAAACAACTCTACCCCCGCCCCTTCGGTGCGCGGCTCGCGGAGGGAACGGTCCCATCTCCACGTCGGGACCGTCCCCAGCCCGAACACAGCCCCGAGAAGAGAGGAGGCTGCTCCAGCCAGGGCCGAGGCCGCCCGCCGCAGCCCGCTGTGACCGTGGAGAGCCGCCCGCGGCTCCCGGAGCTGCTCGGAGGGGCGCGGCGGCGGCGCGGGGCGGGAGGGATGCGGGAGGGATGCGGGAGGGGCCGCCCGCCGAACCCCGCACGACGGCCGCGGGCTCCGCGCGTGCGGCGAACGCGGCCCGGCGAGGCTGCGGCGGTGCCCGCGGGGCTGAGCCCGAGGCCGGTGCTCGGCGGCGCCGCCCTTACCCTGGTTGCGAATGGCTTGCTGGCTCTCCAGGCAGTTGGGCAGGTAGGGCCCGTTGGGGAACATCCTGGCCTGGCCGGAGGGCGGCTGGCTGGGCGGCGGGGCGCCGAAGGGCCCGTAGCGGCAGGCCCCGGCCGTGCCCGTGAACTGCCCGGAGAAGTGGACGGTGAAAGCGCTCAGGTACTGCTCCTCGTGCGGGTCCGACCCGTTCCAGCTGGGTTCCTGCTTGATGAAGGAGTGCGGCCCCAGCGAGCCGTAGGAGGCCCCCGGGGGGAAGTCCAGGACGGGAGCCCACTGCGCCGCGCTGCTCACCGGCATGGCGCAGTTGCTGTTGCCCGGTAGGGAGGGCACGGAGGGCAGCAGCGCGTTCAGGTCCCGGACGTCGGACCCCATCTGCTCGCAGACCTTCTGCCTGCCGCCGGGCAGCCAGTCTCCCCCCGGGCCGCACTTATTCCAGGACACCTGGCCTCTGCCCGCCAGGCCGGAGGCCGGCTCCGGCTGCAGGCACCAGGCCGGAGAGCTCAGCCCCTTGGGAGAGGTTTGCTCCGCGACGCAGCTCCCCGGGTCCAGCCCGGCGGGAGCGGGCAGCAGCGACAGGGAAAGGTTGTTCTCCAGGATCGCCTCCGGGGCTGTGCCCGCTCGCAGCGCAGGGTGGGGTGCGCGCGTGTCCGTGCGGCCGCGTGTCCGTGTGTGCGGCCGTGTGTCTGTCCGCGCGTGCCGGGGGGGGGGGATAGGGAGGGGGGGGCACAGCCGCCTCGCACGCCGCACCTCGGCTGCCTGCTCGCCCTCAACTTTGCAAAGCTCAAATAGAGGCGCTCGCAGGGGAGGAGGAGTCAGCCGCGACGATCCTCCATTCACACAACCTTCGTCAAGGGGCTGCCCACAGCCCGCTCTGCTGAACCGACCCGGGCCAGCCGGGGGAGGGGGACGGGGGGGGGGGGGCGCGGGGATGGAGGGGGAGAGGTTACTGTGGGAGAATATATCTCCCCTACGCATCCCTCCCACCCTTCCTCCGGTGCAAGCGCCACTAAATCTCACCCTAACATCCCTTCGCTTTGGGAGACGTGGCGAGACCGCCAGAGGGATGCGGGCGGCCCCGTAAGTACGTGCTGCTCCGCTTCCCGCAGCCCCGCGCACGTCCCGCGGGAGCCCCGAGGGCGGCGGGGTCGCAGCCCCGGGCACCGAGCGGAGAAGCCGCCGCCCCTGCAGGACCGAGGGGAAGTGACCCGGCCCGGGGCGAGCCGACCCGGCGAGGGAAAGTGTCTTTCCAGGTGCTCTCCCCGTACGGGAGACGTCCGCGTTCCCCGAGCTGCCCGTGCCTTGAGGGGAGGCGGCGGCTGGGCTGCTGCGGGAGGACCGCAGCACAACGAGCGCCCAATTCGGGGATTCACCCGGCACAGCTCCGGGGAGGACCCGCGCCCTCCCTTCCCTACCCAGCCCGGACAGCGGCTCCGCAGCACGAACCAGGCGGCACCTCACGCATTATCTCGGACGGCCCTCCCGGGCAACTCGGCGGGTGGAGGGCCAGCGCCGGCAGCCAGGGGGCCGCGACCTTTTCCCCGCCCCTACCGGCAGGGCGGACGGCGAGGCCCCCGGGACGCGGCCGTGCCTGCCGCGGCCAGGCGCACCCCGGCACCCGGCGCAGATAGGAGCCCGCAGCCTCCCCCGATAGACTCTCACCAAGCGCGGGATCCTGCCCCCCTCCTCCCGAAGTACTCACCGCTGTCGACCGGGCGGGGGGAAGGCTTAGCCCCCCAGAGCACGCGTGTGACAGCTCCGCGGGGCCGCGTGTGGCTGCGCTCCCGTGGCGCCCCCCGCCCGGCCCCGGTGAGAATCGCTCCCCCGAAGCTGCAGTGATAAAAGCGCCGCGCGGAGCGGTTACCTGCCGCTGGAAGGGTGGGTCCCGATGTCCTCCGGCGGCAACTCGCGCTGCCGCGTTCCCATTCCCCGCGGCGTTAAAGGTTACCGCTGCTTCCATCGCCGACCTCCAAACGATGTTTTAAAATTGAGACCGTAAATGCTGCAACAAAATAAATCGAAACGGCCCGTTACTGGCGAAGTCGAGTGTAATTTCATGTTGTCCTTACACCGGTTAGCAACACCCGTAGGTTCTGCTACTAGAGAAACGGCGTTCATTCTCACAGGCTGTCTTCGGACAAATCGCTTTTAAATCGCCCTCTTTGATGCGTACATAAATGCGTTTGCTACAGAAATCTGCGCGTACGATAAGAGCGAAAGGTTTCTTTGCCGAAACCAAAGGCTGCCTAAGTTTGAAGGAGCTGCTGCTCTCTGTGAGTACACACAAAACGAATTCGGTGTCGGGAGATGAGCGAGCGCAGCCCGCTCCCGAGGAGCGACGAGACCGCTCCCCTCTGCCCCCGCCCGCCCCCGCTGTGCGCCCGCAGCCCGCCGCTCCCGCACCCGCGGGGTCCCGGGGCGTGGAAGGGTGCGGGAAGGTCGGGGCTGCTGCTGGACCCGGTCTTTTCTGCGACAGACCGACATGTGGAGTTAGTCCCGTTAACCGCCGGCTCCAGAATCTACAACGTACGTACTTAAATACAAATCCTCGTGCGACTTAAGCAGAGCATTTTATTTCCCGTGAAAACCAGACCTCTCTTGGTACAAACGGAAAGCCCTTCCTGCAACGGAACGTTTCTCAAGTTTGCACGCTTTTTTTTTTTTTTTCTTTTTTAAATAGCCTAACTTGAGAAATATTCCGGAAAACGAGCAACGTTTTCTCGATCGCTTAGGTCTGCATTATTCCGCCCGGGAAGAATACCGAAGCCCTTCCAAATCTTCGCCTCTCGCATTCCCAGCAGACGCGGCCGAGCGCTGAAGCAAGCAGCGCCCTCGGCCATCAGCGCATCTCCCTCCCGGCGGCCGCCGGCTCGGCCCGCAGAGACGCCGCGGAAGGCACCGCGCCCGGCACCTGCGCCTCCCGGCACGCGGCAGCCCTCCGGGACACCGGGCGGTGCCGGCGCGGAACGGGCGGGCGCTCCTCGGAGCTGAGCCGGGACACGGCTTCATCCGACCGCGGCAGCCCGAGAAGCGGGGCGGGCTGGAGACTTGAGGGAAACAGCCGGACTCAGCTCCCGGAGTCGTTTCCTTATAGATAGCACAAACGAGAGATAAAAGCTCCCGCCCCCGCTGCGGGGTCGAAAGCGCCCCGGGGCCGCGTGTCCCCTTCGAAGCGGTGCGGCGGGCGCGGGGTCACCGCTCGCTTCCTGCCCGGGGGTCCGAACCCCGCACCCGGGCCCCTCCGGCGAGATCACGCCTCGCCCCGCAGTCCAGCGGTCACATCCCGGCCTCGGCGCGGCTCAGAGCGCAGAGCCGGCGGCGCCGGATACGGCGACTGCTCTGCCGGGGTACCGACCCGCACGGCCGGGACCTTCCCACCCTCCGCCCTCCAAACTCGGTTCGATCCAAATCTCGGGCGGGCGGAAAGATGGCTGAATGGCTTTAACCGAAAATTCTCGGGAAACGATCCACGTCCGATCCTGCTCACGGGCTAAAGCCAAGAGACCAACCAACGAGTATTTCTGGGTCAGGAGTTGTTCTACAGAGAGAGCCCCACTCGACCCTGGGAAAAAGGGGCTCAGGGAGCCGTTCCCGGGCCGTGAAGCACCTCCCAGGCGGCGCTCCGCTCTCCGCTGCTGGGCCAACCAGTTAACGGCCCGGCCGCTCTCACCGCGCTTTACTAAGCTCCATAAACGATCCCCTCGCGGCTCGAAGCGGGGGGAGACAGGCTTAAACAGAGATAAATCCCCAGCGCTGTCGGAGCCGCTCACGGCGCGCATGGGGGATCTGTCTCCTTTCACTCGGGGAGCCGAGCAGAGTTTGATTACTTAAGCGCCAAGAGCGGCAGAAACAGAGCTGCGAACCGCTGCCCAGGAGCGCGGAGAGGCAAAGAGGGGCAGCATCTCACACCGCGGCCCGACCTCGCGCTCCTCGCAGGAGCGGATTCGGGCGGGGGAGACCCCCGGGCCGCCCGCTCCGCCTCGCAGCGCCCCCCGCGGGCGGCAGCGCCCGCTCCGGCCCGAGGTCTCGGTGCCGGTCTCGGCCGGGCGCCGGGACTCAGGCCGCTCTTCTACCGTAAATCTTCGCAACGCTGGAACTAATTACGGAGGGGATGTGTCTCAATTTGTTCCGCATTAGCGCCGCGCCGGACCGCGGGCACCGAGCACGGGAAATTGATGAGCCGAGCCCCGGGCACCCCGCCGGCGCTGCGGCCCTGACCCCGCGCTCAACCCGGCGAGCGGCGCGGGGCGGGCCGGGCTCCGCGCTCCGCCTCCCGCACCTGCGGGGCCCCGCGGCCGCCCGGCGCTGCGATCGGCGCCCGGCCCGCTGCGCTGCAGCGCCGACAGCCCCCGCGGAGGGCACCAGAGCGGGCTGCGCAGAACGGCCGGCGGGCTGCTGGGACCCGGCGCTGCGCGCGTCGCGGAGCCGCGCAGGGCCGCCGGGTGTCACTGCGTGCCCTGCCCTGGCCGAGATGCTGGGGAATGGATGCTCGTAGAAAGCCGGCCATCTGCCGCGCCTTTCGGATCCGGTATATGTGGCGTTTCGAAGGTCTCGGCTGTACAAGGGGAAATACTCGCGGAGCAGCTAAAATGATGAAATTGAGTTCTTACAGGTTTTTGTTACTTAGAAATAAAAACGGAAAAAAAAAAAAGCCTTTAGATATAGACAGATAGAAATACCCAGGTCTTTGCATTATCCCCAGTGGTTCTGAAGTACTTAAAAGTATTACTTTTGGAGGGGAAAATAAAAAAACAAATCCTGTAGAACGCAGGAGACCATACAAATGGATACATGGAAACCAAGACTTAAGGAATTCATTTTTCCCTGCTGTAGAATGCAGATTTCACTACGTGGGTTTACCTCACCCTAAATGTAATAATACAGATGGAAATCAGAAACAGTACTCGTTACAGACACAGATCCTAAGAATTCTTTGAGCTCCCTGGAACCTTGCCTTTGAACCCAGATACACATCTGGAATGTAAAAGAAACACTGATAGACTCAGAAGTGATAGGAAACATCCAAGCGGAATAAACCTGCTGTGCTCATTGCCACACTGCAGTCTTTGTGGTCACTGGTGGATAACCAGCGGCCGACTGCAGCTGACACCACCAGCAGCCTCAGGTATTGCTGCCTGTAGGGTGGTATGGGAAGGGCACAGAACCTGAACTGCTCTGTCCTGGTTTCTCCAGCAGATCCGACACAACCATGTTTTCTTAATACCAGCTGTGCCTGTTCTCATGTTGCAGCGTCACTGTGGGACGAGCACACTGCAATGGCACAAGCAAAGTCCGTGTCTCACTTTGTTCTTTCAAAGCCCCTTTTAGCAATAACCCTGCACAAAGGTACTCCTTCGGCCAGCCCTTCTCAGGGGGAACAAATGGTGTCTGGGGGAGGTTGCTCTGACTTGAGCTGAGATCTCAGCACTTTTCACAGGATTCTGTTCTAATCCCACAGACTTCAGAGGGATTCGTGCACATAAGCACCTGACCAAGGGTGCTTCAGGGCAAGAGCTGTTCCACTGAAATCAGTGCTGGAGGACTTCTGTCCATCAGGATGTAACACCTTGCTGCAGGCAGGGGAGAAAGCAGGCATAGTCTCTTTGACTACAGATGCCCAGGACACAAGGTGCAGCCCTGCAGCTACATTAGGAACTGAGCACTTAACTGCAGTCATATGAAGGTACACCCCTCTCTTCTCTCTCTCTGGACGGCATGTATTGATACGTTTGGATTGCAGCAGCACACAAAAAGCAAATAAGCTCATTTTTTCCCTCATCCAGTCAGCTAGAAGCAACAGTCAGCAAAAGTGTAGCTCCGATCAAAATGGAATTTTCCCAGTGAATTTTCCCAGTTCTTTACTCTGAAGCTTCCCGATGCATTATTTGTTTGAGGCCAAAGATCTACGGCCAGGCCCTCTGTTATGTGCTAACACTGCTGAGTGTGATACCTGGCCTGGCTGCAAGAGCGAGCAGTCAGTCCCATGACACCAGAGCCTCTGTCCAAGAGAGATCTGCTGCAGGCAGTGGCAGAAAGTCTGGTGCTGTCTGTAGGGCTGAGTACCAACTAACTGGACTGTGCAGATGCCTGTATGGGTCTCATTAGCTGCAGGACTGTTCTCACATTTGTGACTGTTGTCATTCAGCAGCAGCCTCTGCTGACCTCCCTGTGACCAACAGATCTGTCCTGGCAAACTCCTTCTGAGACTCATGCAGAGACAGCTGGAGATTAAGCTTGTGGGGAGAAGTGCGGGAAGAAAGGAGAGAGAGGGAGCCCATGTGTTGAACTTGCCTTAGAAGTCAAATTTATTTGTTATGAGACACAAGAGACTCCTTTCCCTTCAGGTCTGAAGGATGCTTGATTCCCTTACATTCACTTGAGTACTGTTAGGACAAAAGAACTAAAAGCACCAAGATCTTGCTGTAGCCATGGAGTCACAGACTCTTACACTTTTCATCTTGACAACTTCCTTGTTTCTCCCTCCTATAGCAGGGTTCAATGAAGTACAGATCGGAACTAAGACTTGCTTTTGTGATGGCTTAACAAACCTCTTTAGAAGTACTTTTCATGTTAGTTGAAATGAAGGAAGCAAAACAAGGAAAAAGAGAAACCTTGCCAACTCGTTATATATATGTGTGTGTGTGTGTGTATGTTTAAATGAAACAACTAAAGGAACAGCTAAATAAGTGTGACTCCTTTCTAGGGATCACACGATCTTAGATTAATTGCTCCATGAACAGATTTGCAAGTAGCACCATAATGCTAATCAAGATATTTTAAAAGTTTATGAGCAGTTGCTTAGGAAAAACAAGATAAAGCCAATGGAAATCTGATACTGGTCAACGGTGCATTTATTCAAAACATAATACTGACTTCAAGTCTCCATAAATCCTTTGCAAATGAAACTTCCATTGTGATCACTGTTCCAGATCTAAATGATTTATTTATTTTTGCTTTGGTAGACATTAGATATATCTCAGAATGCACAAGTTATGCACCCATTGATACAGAGTTAATCATGTCCCCACGAGGTAATAATTTTTAAATTCAAATAAGATAATTAAAAAATAAAAAAGAGTATTCCTATAATAAGGTTTTGTTATTATTACTTATTAGTGAATTAACGTACATGAAAAAACTAACTTCTCTGTGGTTTGTTTCAAAACTCAGGGCTTCCACATTGCCAACCAGTCAGCTCTTGGGAGAAGAGCAGACGTTGGATTGCATACAGTTTCAAAACAAAGTTCTTAGCAATATTTCTCTCACTGCTTCATCCTGAAGAGCAGCATCCTTAGCAATCTGTGTGTGCGTTGGAGGAGATGGGTTCTACTGCTTTGAGAGCAGCAGCTAACATATAAGGAAGACAGTGAAAGGCCAACCAGAAGAGCTCTACCAGGAGGGCAGTCCATCAGCCCATTTTTCTAACTCAGTGAACAGAACTTCCCAATTCGTAGAAGCCAGATGGTCTTCACTGTTCTGGGTTTCTTGGTTTCTATATGCTGGTCTCTCAATTGCTCTAATCAAAATGAACTCTCAGTTACCAATTTACTCCAAAAACTTCTGAGCAGAAGTCAAAATAAGTTCAGCAAATTGTTTGGATATCAGCTAAAAACACGCTTAATTTTTCATCAAACAAACTTCTCTCAGAGGAACTGCTGGAGTCAGCTTTAGCCAAGGCACCATGAAATAACTCTGTGTATGGGTGACAGGAACACCCCTTGACAGCTACATATTCTTTATCAGGGAATGAAAGTTCTTGAGTAAGCTGAGTAAATTCTTGAATAATTTTCCTTACATTATTATTCTCTGTTGAAACATCAGCAATTCTCCAGTCAAATATGAGTTCCAGAATATTTCACACCTCCAATATGCTCCACTCCAGTGCCACGTATCAAGAACATAAATCAATGCACTTAGTGTTAAAGGAACAGGATCATTCCCACAGCCTCAGTATACACGTTTGAGCTCACGGTCTCATAGGAGGTAGGTTTTCTTCAAGAGCTGTAGTATTGCATAGTAATACCAACCAAAAGGGTGGCCTTAGGCCAGCCAGCACACAGGGGATGAGAGCTGCCCAACAAATGCAAGGAATCCAAGGAACCTCAAACACAGTTAGAAAATGGGAAGCACTGTCCAGTCCTCGATGCCAACTTATTAGGTGACTACGGAGCTATGCTTTGTGGAGTGCTGTGAGGTTCTGAATACTCTTGTATAACTTTTCCCAAATCACAGAAGTCCCCCGGGAAATGTCAGTAATCAAACAAAATCTCATGGTCAGGAAGCTTTACTTCATTCAGCCAATTTTATTTCCCCTTCATCATTCCATCTATTACTCATTACATCCTTCTGCCAAACACGACATAATTCTCTCTCTCTCATGCTTGTGTGTTTCAGTTCCATGTAGACCACGATGCCCTTTCATCCCAGCTTTTCCTACTTGTTATTCAGGCTTCACATATCTAGTCCTTTTCATTTTTCCTGCTGTCCTCCTCTGAGCTCCATCCAACAGCATCTCTCCAGAATAGAAGCACTCCATGTCAAATCAAATATTCTGCAAATAACTATATTTGGCAATCTCCAAACGTACGGCCACGAAAACCAATGACTAAATCACCTCGAATAACTGAGAATCCAAAGCCATAAAATTGTCAAATCAGGATAGGGAACTTTGGATGACACTGCAAGATCAGCTCCACAAGAAGCCCCTAACTAATGGCGTCTTCAGAAATTTCCCTGATCTGTTTTATGGTCCTTGTCTCAAGGAATGTGTCACAAAGTACATATTTGTAGTGATTTTTATGTTCAAAATATTTTATAAGCATTCTCTCATGGTTACATCATTAGGATAACGGTAACTGCATATCATACTTATACTCTTAGTCCTATAAGAGATTGTTGAGACAAAAGTTCTGAAGCAGTGAAGTTCATTTAGAGACAACTTCATGCTCAATTAAATTACTTATTTTTAGCAACTCATGCTCAAAACAGCAGAACATCTGTATCACTGTGTTACACAATACTTTGCTTCTATTAACATATACTACTTTGAAGCAGCAGCTTCCACAGCCTTTCCCTGCTAGAAATGTGTGCTTCTTATCCATGAATAATGCAATGTCATTCCACAAAGCAAATCATATTAAAAATATACCTTATCTATATAATCTAAAATTTCATAA